>NC_056725.1:1730707451-1730844951 GCF_019279795.1 Protopterus annectens
GTCTCTATGCTAAAATTTCAGTGTGACTTTACTCATAAATTGCAAAATAATGCTAAATGTTCTTTAGGTATGTGTGACTTTTAGCATGTTGTAAATACTGTACAGCATATTAGCATGTTACGGATATTATCTAGTATATTAAACATGCAGATTCTCTGTTAAGCTATGTATAGCGCACTGCAATTTATCTGTTAAGCTATATATAGCTCACTGCTACTTAGAATATTTTTTAATTGCTCATGCTAATTGCCTGTGAAAAAAGTATGTAATGTACAGCTTTTCTCCCTGGGCCTTTTCTGAAAAGGGGTCCTTACCCTCTCAGATTTTCCAGGTAATCTAAAGCTAATAAATAAATAATTTGTCCATCCTGGGCAGGTTTGACAGGTTCTGAACATTCAAGGTGGTAGTTCTCCAAATTTTACTTTCCAGTTTTAATGGTGACTCTGGATCTGAGTGAAGCTTTCTGGTGCATTACAGTATTCCATCCTCAAAATATGGCTTACCACCATTTCAAGTTTTAAGTCCTTACATTTGATGTAGTAAGTGCCCCTATCTGTTCTCCAGGCATCTGACCCCAGTACTTGTCAACACTTCTTATCCTTATGCTGAGGATTTTTGCATTTTTCCACATTTTGAATGACTGCCTCCTGCAAGCACAGTCTAAGGATGCTTTCTTGGAGCATGTGAAGGTGATAATTTCAATTCTTAGAATACATGAGGTTTGCAGTGATTAAGAAGAAATCAGAATTTTGCCTATCAGATCACCATTTTTCCTTTGGACTCACAACTTCTGCCCTACATGGACAGAGTTCAGAAGAGAGTAATGTTATTTTTACAAGCCACCTCTCTGATATACTCGACAGCCAGGTCCTTCTTCAGCATTCTGGGGCATCAGTTGATGTATGTCCTGATGGTCCAATAAACATGCCCATATAAGTATGTTCTGCATTACATGTGAAATTAATGGAACCAGTCACAGGATTCTCCAGAAGAATATACTTACTCTGTTTCATTTCTGATTAAACATTTTCATTGGAAAATATATAGGTACATGAAAATTGAGCACACAGTTCTGGTTTCCGACCCCATCTCAGTTTCAAATTAACAAATTAGGGCTATAGTGAGAAGGACGTATCAGCTATCATCAGTTCAGCAGGCATGGATCTTCTTCCAGCAAGAGCTGATTTATTTATTTTATTTTATTTTGAATTTGTTAACCTGGGTTAGAGCACTGATCCCACTGGACCCATTTCAGCCTCAGCCCAGGGAAAGCACAATAGATGCATTATATACAGAGTGAATGACAAAAAGCAATATGTGCATATATTATATATGTAAAGTTAATATCATTATATACATATATATATATATATATATATATATATATATATATATATATACACATAGACACAGTGAATGACAACATGAAATATGTGCAGATATTATATATGCAAAGTTAATATCTCATACATATATATATATTTATTTTATTTATTTTTATTTATTTTACATTTGTTGAGCGGGTTAGTCTGTCTGAGCTTGTGGCTCATTTTCAGTAGAGACCTGGGGAGAAAAGCTCCATAGTAAAGATACAATGAAATGTTAGAATACAGTTGTTAGGCAGTACATTAAGTAAATATACATTTTAAAGAATTTTACATACTCAAGCATAATACTCTAGGTCTGCGGTGGTACAGCAGTAGCATTGTTGCCTCACAGCAAGACGTTCTCCTGTTTGATTCAGGGTTGGAGTGCCTTCTGTGTGGAGTCTGCATGTCCTCCCCGCGGTCGAGTGGCCTACGAAAGAAATGCGTGAATTGGTGTGCCTTCGCTGAAGGTTGGGCATTGGGCTGGCAACTTGACACCATAAAAATTGACTGCCAATCATTAGTGGACCAGAGTTCTGCTGTGGCGACCCCTAGTTGGGAAAAGCCAAAAAAGACAAATAAACATATTCAAGCATACAAGCAATTCAGGGCTTGAAATTACAAGATATTTGTACATACTTGTGAAGGTAAAGAGGTGATTGAAGAGAGACAGGAGGAATTATAGGGAGGAATAGAACTTAAGGCCTCTAGGGAGAAGACAGGTCACGGTGGATGAGTGCAGTGGCAAGTCCAGTTTTTCTTAAAATATTCACAAGTGGTGGTTTTGAATTGTTTAGGGTGATTTAGTGACCTGATTTTGAGGGGAAGTTTATTCCAATAAGTTGCAGGGTTATAACTGTAAAGCAAGTGGCCCATTTTATTTTTAGGTTTAGAAATCTGGAGCAAGTCTTCATCAGAGCTACGAAGGGATCTAGCAGGAGAGTATTTGGTTAAGAGGGATGTTAGGCTAGGACAAAAGGATGGCAGATATAGGATGGAGTGGACCAGTTGAAGTTGGTGTAGTTTGAGAAGATGGGGGAATTCTAGCCATTCTAGTTGCTTAAGAGATTAGCAGTGGTGAGACTTATAGGTTTGGTTTGCAGAAAATCTGGTAAAAGTGTTATAGATAGTTTCTAGTTTGGTGAGGAGTGTAGAGTTTAGATTTGTGAATACTTGGTAGCTGTATAGTAGGGTGGGAAGAAGAAAAGCATGACAGAGAGTTATTTTGGCCCTATTAGTAAGGAATGTCTTGTTTCAGTACAGATGTGAGTTTCTGATGCGTCTTTGTTATGCAATTAGTGATGTGAATATCAAATTTAAGCTGATCATCTATGGTGACACCTAGTAGTTTTGAGCTGGGTTCTACTGAGATGATTGTCTTGTTGCACGAGTGGATGGTGAAAGTGGATTTGAGGTTAGAGAGGTTTTTGGGGAGAAAGAGAAGAAGCTTAGTTTTCTTTGGACTGAGAATTAATTTATCACTGAGCCATGCCTCTATAGAGTTGAATGTAGCTTGAGTTAGAGTGAAGGTCAGATGCATTGTCTGCAGTTGTGATGACAGAGTCATCAGCATACTGCACTAGTGATGAGTGGAGGCAGGAGTGTAATTGGTTGGTAAATATATTAAAGAGTAGAGGCCCACTGAGAGAAGGGGGGATTGTGCAGAGACCCATTTAACTGATTATTGGCGGTTAGTGAGGTAGCTTGTGAACCAAGATAAGGTATGAGAGGAGAAATTAAGGCTTGTTAGTTTGTAGAGGAGAAGTGGATGGGAGACAGTATCAAAAGCTTTGGAGAGGTCCAGGAACAGGGTAGAGACAAGTTTATTATTTTCTCGGGCGAGTGATACAGTATTTATAAAGGATGTTAGTGCAGTTGTGGTGCAGTGTTTGGGACGGAAGCCGTGTTGAGTATGAGTTACTAAGTTTTCCTGAAGTAAGCAGTGTATAACCTGGTTATGGATACATTTTTCGAATATTTTGGAGAGAGGAGATAGTATGGCAATTGGTCTAAAGTTTGTTATATCGGAGGGGGTTCCACCTTTGTCAATAGGTAAGGTATAGAAATTTTTCCATAAGGAGGAGACGTAGGATTCGGTGATACAGCAGTTAACTAGGATAGATAGTGGGCAGGCCAGTGGTTCTGCTTCAATTTGAAGAAAGTAGGAGGGAAGCTTGTCTATTGAAGGATCAGGGTTTAAGATTAGAGAGAAGGGATTTAATGTAAGAGGTTGGCATTGTTTTGAGGGAGAAAGTCTCTTGGGTGTTAGGAAGAGAGGAGGTATGAGAGGGTTTGCAGGAACTGTTGCATGTTGGGAGAGAATTTACTAGAGAGGCTATTGATTCGATGAAGTGATGATTAAAGATGGTAGCTGTTTCCTCAGGTGTTTTCTTTGGGCAAGGGTTTGGAGAGGATGGGTTTCCAGGGTGTAGTATGTGGTTGATTGAGTTCCAAAACGTTTTAGGATTGGATTTAAGGGTATTAGGAGGATTAGGGTAGAAGTTCTTTTTGTCATTGTTGATGAGTTTTTTGGCTTGGTTTCTAAGTTGTTTGTAGATCTGTAGTAGAGAGGGAGTCCGGGATGTGGTCCAGAGTTTCCATATTCTATCCCTATTCTTCATGAGGGCACGAGTAGTTTTAGTAAGCCAGGGAGCAATTTTAGGTTTAATTCTGACTACACGGAGAGGGCCTTGGGAGTCAAGGATGTTAAGAAAGGTAGAACTGAATGCATGGACAGCATCATCTAAGGGGATAGTAGTAAGATGAGACCAGTTAATTCCTGAGAGTTGGTCAATGAAGGAATCTGGGCAGAAGGCTGATAGTTTGCAGGTGGTAATATACTTGTGGGGCTTAGAGGAGTGAGGGGGTATGTTTGATTGCTGTTATAGAACAGTGGTCACTTAGACCATTAGGAAGGGTCCAGGGATTATGGTAGTTTTGGGGGTGGGAAACCAGAATCCAGTCAAGTAGGGAGCTTGCGAGGTGTGATTTGTAGATATGAGTAGGGAAGGTGATTAGTTGCTCAAATCCGTATAAGTTAATAAAGGAAGTTGAGTTGGGAGCTTGGAGTGTGAGCTAATCAATATTTACATCTCCCATCATGATGGTTTCATTTTGGATATTGTGTGAGAGGTGGGATAAGATGTTTTCTAGTATGGTTATATTGTCTCCTGGGGGGATATAGATTGCTGCAATGGTAATGGTAGTGAAGTTATTGAGTTTAAGGTTGGCTAGTTGCAGTTCAGCAGAGGAGAAGGAGGGAGTAGGATTTTCTGGACTCACTAGAGTAAGGTGGTTGGAGTAAAGAATAGCTACTCCACCACCATTTTTATTTTGCCTATCAAGCCTGAGTATGTTGTATCCAGGAGGGATGAGATCCCTGTCTAGGTTATGAGGTTTGAGCCAAGTTTCAGTTAATGTAACAATGATCGTGAGTAGTTAGTTAGCCAAGCATGAAATTCGTGGACTTTGTTGACTATGCTTCTTAAGTTTATGGAGTAAAAAGTTATCTGTCTTCTAGAGGTTGGGAGATGGGTAGGATTTATTGGGTGTGAGTCACCTATCAGGGTGGGGGACTGGGGGCCAGGGTTGAGTTGGATATCTCCTGACAGGAGTAGTCATTGAGAGAGAAATGGTAGTTTGATTTGAGGGGGCTTTCTTATATATCTAGAGTGGATTTTTAGTAAGGGGGATAGCCTTATTTTAGGAATAGGGGTGGTAAGAGGGAGGATGTAAGGGCAAATAGTGAGATGTTGTAGGGATTTAGTATTGATGTTAGTTTTATCATTTGTGTGAAGGAAGTGAGTGGAGGGTAGTTGTGAATGATAGGAGGTGAGAGTGTAAAGGATCAGTAATAATGATAGTAGGAGTATGGATTGTAATTTGATATACATTCTCTGCAGTGGAGTAAACAGAGTGGGAGAGAGGGAGTAAAAGAGGGTAGGCTGTAATGTGAGGTAAGTGCAGGAAGAGGAGGATGTGATTACTGGTGTTGGATGAGTGGGGTGGGACTTTAGGAAGGGGAGTCAGCTACAGGAAGTTGGAGGTGTGGTAGAATGGGGAAGTGGATAGGGTGTAGTTTAAATGAATAGCTATAAAGGAAATTATATGGGGGTGGGTGGGAATGGAGTGGGGTGAGCGGGGCTAGGTAGGATAAGGTAAGAAAAAAACAATCACTTTGGATAACTTTACTATTTTGTTTTAACTATATTTTATCAGGAATGTTTAGCTGGAATTTAGCTTTAAGCAGGGATAGTAGTTGCAATTAAATCAGAAAACAAAGACTATCTTCTGGTGTAAGCTCAGAAGTCTATGGCGGTGGTTAGGTAGAGAGATGTTCTAAGGTAGTGTGCTCTCAGGGTTTTAACATTAATTTATGATTTTCGTTAGCTGACTGAAAAATGAGAAGTAAATAAATACAGTATAGCTGAGTACTTTACTACGTACAAATTGACTTTATTTGCTTTTTGTTGGGACCACTGGTGAAGATTTTAAGTGTGGGCTGCAACAGGACACTCACAGGTAGGTAGATAGAGAATTAGTCAAGATGGAGATAACTGAGCTGAGGGTAATATAAGAGAGTGATGCAACACTTTTAGTTTAGGCAGAATAAATAGTTTAAAAAGCTAAGGTCAGGTAACAAGTTGGATAAACACAGAACACATTCAAACACACACAATATGCAGTTCAATATTTGTTAGAGTAGTTCTCCGTAACTATCGCTATCAAAGGATTCAGACTAGCTATTATCTAACCAGTCTCTGACACACAGCAAAAAATGCCAAGGCCTTTCCGGAGTGCAGTGCATGCGAGCTACAATCCCCTAGGCACTTTACCGCAAGGTTTTATATGTAATACATTCCTTGGTTTTGCTCTATTAAACTAATTGGAATTACAGCTCCAACAATGGACTGAAACGAAGATATTCAGAGTCCTTAAGTTTCTGCAGGGTTATACACACTACAATAAAATTTATGTAAGCCTTGCAGTCTTAGTTACATTTTATACTGTTCCGTTTACAGTTAGCAGTTACAAAGCCTGAAATTAAGTAACAGATACACTCAGTTTCACAACTTTACTACAAACGGCAACAATGTAGGAAAGACAAATATCACATTACTTGTAAGCGTACTACATGCGTTTGACTATATCAATTAACAACAATCTATGCCTGGTATAGAGTAACAAGTTTAAACACTGTTGCTTATTTGAGCTATAGTAGTATTTCCAACATCACAGTCACTGATGTAAAACAGCATTAACACTCATTTGGCAGAAGAACAAAGTTAGCCTAGTTTGGCACTCTAACGCTACATTAATTGCCAAGATATAGTACAAGAAAGGCAGAATTTTGAGTTCACAGCATTAAAACACAAAAGCAAAAAACATTACCTAGGGTGCACGCTACCTCTAGAGAACGAGAGTAGTTTGGCCAGAGAGGTAAAAATCAAATATGGCACCAAAGGGCTGGAGATACAGATATAGAGAGTGGAACTAGATTGAGAGGGCAGGGGGAAGGTGGGGAGTGGGAGGGGCCACACTCCGATCTCGGATATGTCCTTCTAGGTAGGGTAAGGTAAGAAAAAAACACTTTGGAAAACTTTACTATTTTGTTTTAACTATATTTTATCAGTAATGTTTAGCTGGAATTTAGCTTTAAGCAGGGATAGTAGTTGCAATTAAATCAGAAAACAAAGACTATCTTCTGGTGTAAGCTCAGAAGTCTATGGCGGTGGTTAGGTAGAGAGATGTTCTAAGGTAGTGTGCTCTCAGGGTTTTAACATTAATTTATGATTTTCGTTAGCTGACTGAAAAATGAGAAATAAATAAATACAGTATAGCTGAGTACTTTACTACGTACAAATTGACTTTATTTGCTTTTTGTTGGGACCACTGGTGAAGATTTTGCGTGTGAGCTGCCACAGGACACTCACAGGTAGGTAGATAGAAAATTAGTCAGGCTGGAGATGACTAAGCTAAGGTGTACGCTACCTCTAGCGAATGACAGTAGTTTGGCCAGAAAGGTAAAAATCAAATAAATTGTATATGTGTGTGTGTGTGTGTATATATATATATATATATATATATATATATATATATATATATATATATATATATATATATATATATATATATATATATATATATATATATACATTATATACAGAGTGAATGACAAACTGAAATACGTACATATATTATATATGCAAAGTTAATATCATATATATATATATATATATATATATATATATATATATATATATATATATATATATATGACAAAATGCAATATGTACATATATTGAATGACAATATGCAAAGTTATGTATCATATATATATATATATAGTTAATATATATATATATATATATATATATATATACATTATATACAGAATGAATGACAAAATGCAATATGTACATATATTATATATGCAAAGTTAATATCATATATATATATATATATATATATATATATATATATATATATATATATATATATATATATATATATATATATATATATATATATATATATATATATATGCATTATATACAGAGTGAATGACAAAATGCAGTCTGTGCATGTGACTATAACAGGTGGCTTGGGGGAATGAAGGCAATAAATAAACAAATGACATTCATGCACAGTGACTGAAAACATTTTAATATATACATGTATCCTTCTTCTTCCGGCTTTTCCCAGTTAGGGGTCACCACAGTGGATCACCCGTCCGCTCATGATTGGCAGTTGAGTTTTTACAGTGTCGAGTTGCCAGCCGGGCACCCAACCTTCCACAGAAGGCACACACATGCACTCACACCTAGGGCCAATTTAGAGTCTCCAATCCACCTGCAGCATGTCTTTGGGATGTGGGAGGAAACTGGAGCACCCGGAGGAAACCCACGCGACCACAGGGAGGACATGCAGACTCTGGACAGAAGGCACCCCAGCCGAGGATCGAACCGGAGAACCTCTTGCTGTGAGGCAACAATGCTAACCACTGCACCACCGTGGCCGCATCTACTCTATGGAGTGCAAATCAGAGTTGGTATGCTGAAAGTGTCACAATCAAAAATAGCTTCATATGAATTTGAAAGCAGTCTTTCTCACTGCACAGATGTTTAAGAGATGTTTGAGTCAGAGGTGCTCTCCAAGTAATCAAGTATAACAGTACGGCAGTGCGGTACGTAAACAAGCAGTGCGAAACACGCTCATTATCAGGTCGACATGATGGCAGTGCTAATTGCGACTTGACTCTGTTCCTCAGTATTCAGTTGATTATAATAACCAGGTTAAATTGTGTAGTATGTTAGGACCAAGAGTGACAGCAAAATCTCAGTGTGTTTTCAGATTTAAAATCCACTTTTGTAAATGGATCTCACTGACACCAACTGCATCATCCAGTTGCCAAGATTCTGGATTTTGGGCACTGGATGTGGGAATTATACTTTATGTAACTCCTCGTAACTCTTCCTATTGCAAGGATACTTTTAAAAGCAAAAAATGAAAGAGTGAAGTTATTCTGGTAGCCCCATGCTGGCAAAAACAACAGTCTCCCTGCTTCTACTACTGCTATTACTACAACTACTGCTGGCAATAGCAATCCAGTCTTGATAAAAATCCCATTAGGGAGGATTACCTGGTTTCATGCTATGACAGAGTTCTGCGTCCAGCATTTACAGCCTTCAGCTATCCAGGGGGCTACTGAACATCTGTCTTCATTGTTAGACCATAGTCTTTCATAAGGGACCATTGTTTGATTATAATAATGGTATCTACTTTAGAAACTTAATTTGACTTTGCTGTCTAGTGTACAGGGTTGTCCTAAATAGGCCTTTCAAACTGAAACTGCCTGAGAAGATGATTCTTCCATGCTGGGACCTGAACTTTGTATTAAGGTTGACTAAGGCTCCCTTTTAACTAGATTGTTTTGGAGCCCTAGAAATATGTCTTTTAGGACTGAAACCCTTAGTGTGTTGTCTTTCCTAAATGCTATTCTGTAAGAACACAGGTGCCTTATCCACAAGTCCCTTATTTATGTCCAAGATTATGCTAGAACTTAGTTTAACGAAGATTCAATTGACATCATTTTGTTCTCTTCTGCAGAATATAGGAGAGAAGCTTCGGTAATGTACAGATTCTTTGATGAAGCATTTACCGTTTTATGTCTAGGAATAAGGATATTATGATATCAGATTAATGTTTTGCCTCCTTTGCTCCTAATAGTGTGGAAGCTTCAATGAAAATGAGTGTTTCTGATTGATGTGCAGGCTGTATCCATTTCTTCTGTGCATCAGTGGGTAAGCCTTGGTGTGCAGGCTGTATCCATTTCTGCTGTGTTCCAGTGGGTAAGCCTTGGTGTGCAGGCTGTATCCATTTCTGCTGTGTACCAGTGGGTAAGCCTTGGTGTGCAGGCTGTGTCCATTTCTGCTGTGTACCAGTGGGTAAGCCCTGGAGTGCAGGCTGTATCCATTTCTGATGTGTACCACTGGATAAGCCTTGGTGTCCAGGCTGTATCCATTTCTGCTGTGTTCCAGTGGGTAAGCCTTGGTGTGCAGGCTGTGTCCATTTCTGCTGTGTACCAGTGGGTAAGCCCTGGTGTGCAGGCTGTATCCATTTCTGATGTGTACCACTGGATAAGCCTTGGTGTCCAGGCTGTATCCATTTCTGCTATGTATCAGTGGGCAAGCCCTCTACCTTCGGTGTTCCGTTAGTGTCCACTCAATGAACAAGTACTTTAGCAGCCTTCTTCAGGAGGGTATTAATATACAAGTTCTGGGTAGATGTGATAGGGTTTCCTGTTATCAGCAAGCTTGTGTACTATGATACAGGCAGTGGAAGGTGGAGTGACTTCAGCCAATGAGCATTTACTACATAGGAGAGATGCCCTAGACCACCAACATTTAGATTATTATATTAGGGGTGCCGTAGACCACCAGCATTTACATTATTACATGAGGGGTGCCCTAGACCACCAGCATTCACATTATTACATGAGTGGAGCCGTAGACCACCAGTATTTACATTATTATATGAGGGCTTTCCTAGACCACCAGCATTTACATTACACGAGGGGTGTCCTAGACCAGTGGGAAGGAGAGTCCTGGACAATGGCCATTTAAATGACACAGGAGGCACTTGATGTCCCTGACCACTGGGCAATACTTATTAGGGAGGTGGCAGGGAATGCTAGGCAATTGTCATTGATATATAAGCATGCAGAAGAGGGGAGTAGATATGAACACTTGTGTAGGTTACATGGGAGGTATATACTGATTGTGTTTTGCTAAACAGCATGATCATTTTAAAACTTTAGCAGGGATCACTACTATACCACCAGTGATACGTTCTAATGTATTCATCATATAGCACTCCGCATTATGAGATGATGTCCATATCATATCCATATTATTCATCTCAGCCTCTACTGTATTTTTTTTATTTTTATTTTTAATAAATGTCAGTGTTCTGTATTAGGACAGAATCAGTCTAGTACTTTTCTTAAATCAGTTCAGGAGCTGAAACTTATAAGTGTGCAGAAAATACTACCAAAAAGAGAAGAACAACTTCTCCTCTCTGCTTTTCCTTATTTGTTTCTAATTTGCCCTCTTAAATTAGAGCAAGTTTATCTAAACATTATTGCTATATATTTCAGAGGAGCTAAAGACAATAAAAATATGCTGCAGTTGTCAATACTGCTAAATCATTTATGTTGTTCATTTTTGAGAAATAAACATGAGACAGCCAAACATCATCTGCCGTGACCAGAATACTTCTTAGGTTACCATGATTTTCTGGATTGTTCCTTGTTTTAGTTCGGACTTCTTGGTTGTTTAACATCTTTTTCTCATAATGATGAAAAGTAAAACCATACAGTGTTAGCTGTTTAAAATACAAGAACTGTATTTTACAAAAATAATTACTATACAAGTAAACGGATTGCATGAAAATTCTTTAAAACCTCTTTTTAAGCTGTGTCCCTGATCCATGGGGATTGGCAAGTCATGGATAACAGTTTTATCTGTCCTACCAGGAAGTCAAACTGCCTGTTGTATACTCCAGAGCAGGGTCTTCATCAGTTAATGGTAAGCGAACAGTGCCATCTAGAGGTGAAAGGACTTTCACTTTCTCTCACCCAGCAGCTAATCACGCTGAGATGTCCTGTCCTCTGAAGAAATTACTACGGATGTATTGTTAAGCATACTGTGCACTTAACACACATTAATAAGGTTCAGTATAATTAACGTGTACGTTTTAATACAGTAAAAAGCACTGCGTAAATATAGAACATACACACACATACACACACACACACACATATATATATATATATATATATATATATATATATATATATATATATATATATATGTGTGTGTGTGTGTGTGTGTGTATTTATGAGAGACAGACTCGATTAAAAGATAAAGTCTTGTTAGAATCTGGATTAGAAAGCTGGTCATGCTTGAAACACACTTTGTGATCAGAGGTAATTTGTTTCACTTTATTAAACTAGATAGAAGAGACCGCCACTTTACCTAACTGTGCATTAATCACGCTTGCAATTGCTGCCTATGAAACTGTCTCCTGAGGAAGGGCCATTTCATTGCTGTTTTTATGGCCATTAAACAGACATCAAGGGTAGCAGCTCACAGGCCAGCAATAAGATACACCAACACTGTCTGCTTTTATTATCTGTTACAGTGATAACAGAACAAATCTGTTACACTAGCAATGCAAGGCACATAGAGAAAATAAAGTATAAATATAAAAGCATGTATTAAAATAGTGGATGTTAACATCATCCCCCACCTCAGGCAGTAGATTAATGCACTGTTTCTTCTTTTCTGCCCTCTAAGGAGTGCTGAGTGACAAGCACAGCACCATACAGACAGCCTGCACTGATTGCACAAAGGGATTGCATTAATCGGAGCAGTGATGCAAAGTGAGATTAATCTGCCATGCCCCTTTGGGGAACGGGAAGTTTCTGTTAAAATAATGGCTACATAGATACAAGATTCTGGACAAGTATCAGCAGTGTTACATGCCATCCAGAGGTGGTTTCAGCTGCTGAGAACACCCACAGTGATGAAAGTCATCATGCATTTATGGATAAAGGCATGTCTGCCTTATGAGTAGAAATGCATGTGTGGCTTCTGTTATGTACCTCAGCTTCCAGAGTGTAGCTCTAGCCAATGTCTACCACCCCAAAAGTAAAAACAGGAAGCTAAGCATGTATTTGTAATACTTTGTACTTTGCTTAATCAGAATAATTTTATTGACCACGTATTCAGATTTCATCGTTTAAGCATTTTTTTTTTCAAAATAAGGACAAACTTGTATATGCATTCTTTTTTTGTCCCCAGTATCTGCCATCCATTATATTCATTCAACACAAGGCAAGACATATTCCCAAGCTATTTATTTCCTTTCGGATGAAAGCCCATCACAGGTGTCATTATCCAGGTATCCAAAAGGGATTTTTGATTTTAAAGTCCTAACTCTACCACTCAGTTGACATGGATGACCACATCCCTGCAAGGACCTATCAGGCCCTTATTTATGTATGTGTGTTTCTACTCACATAACACAGATGGTTACTAGAACCAAGTTCACATCTCCAGTCTTGGCCATTTTCAATGCCTGTAAGCCTCCACTTCAGAGCCACTGTTCTCTTAAGCCAAAGATAGGTGGGTGAGCCAACATCAGTCACCCATTATCTCCACACCTTCCTCCATTTGGCTATTCCAGCCCCTTAGGTACTATTCAAACTTGGATTGGCTTGGTCTTACTTTGGACTTAGGTTTAGTGAGGCAAAATGTGAAAGGACTGATAGGAGTCAATAGGAGTCAATACAAGCTAAACCATATTAACAACAGAGAGATACCAAGGTGTTAAGTCTTCTTTTACCGTGGTACTGTTTACCATCTCCTGATTTGACAGAATGGTACATTAAACACTTCTTAATAATATGCTGTAATTCATGTAAATTCCTTGCAGAAACACAGGCTCTATCTCAGCAGACATCCTTTCTAGTGAGGAAAGTATTTCTCAATATTGTTTCTGCTAACATGCCAAACTTTGATTTTTTTATAGCATGGTATGACCCTGTCTTCTACAATTCCAGTTTCTCTCTCTCTCAGGTACACACACACACACACACACACACACACACACACACACACACACACACACAGTGCCTCTCTCTGAGGTGTAGTCTTTTTTTTTTTTTTTTTTAGCGAATTATAAATAAATGATGTACTTCCCTTTCTAGGCACTAGTGGATATTTAAACACTGCATCTAATATCAGTAACTTAACTCCTGATGAAGGGCTCATGAATGTTTGAAAGCCTGAGTAACTGCAAAACTGTGTTGGTCCAATAAAAGGTATTATATCACATCTGTGTTCCAATATCTTTGTGTTGACAGGTAGTGGGCTGACAAGGCATTTCTTAAATGTTTTTTTCTTCTGTCTTCCACAGCTTAATTTTGTTTGCATATTTTTATAATTCCCACATCATTTTCTCTTTCAGCTTTCCTTTCTTCCCATATAGCATTATATTTCAACAATTTACTTTTAAATTCCTCTTGCTCATATTTCATCATTTTTAAAACCAAGAACAGATGCATTCATGTTAAATACATCACTGCCATTATCGTTATTACTGTAGCAAATACTCTTCTATTGGCAGTAATCATAAACCGTATATAATACCAAACATGATTTCTACCAGTTTCTTTTTCTTACCAAAATTGTTGGAAACTTGTACAATTTGCCAGCATATGCTATTTTCCCAAAATATAAGAATTTATCAGGTTCATCTTTAGTTATAGGATAATTGTAAAAACATCCACAATGAAGTTCATTCCATTATCTCTGGTAACACATCTTTCAATTGTTCTAAACCAACTTCTTTTTCCATGCTTTATTCCTAAAATACTATTTTATTCATAGCTAAATAAACACCACATATTCTCACTATATTCCCAAAAACGTTTATATTTCTTTTATGTAATTTTAAACCCACTTTCTGTAAATGTTTTCTATTTCTCTTATTACTTTAATTCATTTCCAATTTTTCACTATTATAACTCATTCATCTGCATCAGGCTTAAGCAGTGGTGTTTAACACCCATTTTACATAATTTGCTACTTCCTTAAATATCTTTTGACAATTTTGTTCATTGCTGGTGTGACACTGCCAGCCCAGCTATCTGGAATTTTGTGGATAGTCGTGTGTCATTTGTGAATATAAATATGATTCATATGCTTGTCTTACAAATGTAAAAGAACCATATGTTATGTGGATATTAAACCACTGGGGCAGAAGTGTGTGTTGAACTGTATGTGATGTACTGAGCTTCAAGAATGTAACCACACTGTACCCTACTGAAAAAAACAGAAATGTATATACCTCTGCAAATGTATGTTTTAATTGTAGAAGCTGGAACATACAGAGTTAACTTGCAAAACTTCAAGAAAATAAGTTGAAAAGTAAATTGTTTTACGGCTGTTCTCTCTCTGTAAGTAGACACAATGTCTAAAGCTAGAGGTTTTCCTACAGTCTTGAAACAGAACTAATTACTATGTTTCAAATGTAAAAGTGTTTGTTTTATGACTTCCAGTTCTGAGCAAACATCTGAGAGATATATATTTTTCACATAGAAATGTTAAATTTTGTTAAGTTTCTGTTAGCTTGGAAACTGAAGACAGGTGACAGAGAGTGATGTCATCCAGGCTAAACCAGCAGTAATATGTGATATTAACTTAAGAACTCTCTCAGATAGAAAGACTAGGCATTTTGTATCTTGTCTTGGACCTAGAAACATTATCACCATCATCTGCATCTGCCTTGCTCTGTAAGTAAGTCTAGGGTACAATAATTTATTTTAGATATAGATAGGAATATAGTAAAGATTAGTTTTGAGGTTTTTTGTATTTATTTGAGACTATCCTGCAATGTTGTTTTAAAATATTTCCTGTAATTCTGAACTCAGCAGTTACTGTGTTGTTTGAGTATTGTCTTGTTCTTTTATTTATTATTAAATATATTTAAACCTATCTTTGTGGCTGATATTTGTGAGACATATTTAAGCTCTTAGAGTACTTGCATATGTATTTGGTGACACTGTACAGGCCACTCCTAAAAAGCCTTGGTCTTGATCACACTTACCATTTGGATAATAGTAACATCACACAGTAGGATTGGTCACCCTTTATAAGGGTCTTTATAGTAGCTGATAAGTAGGGGTTGGTGGCAGTGATAACTACCTTATAGTCTGAGCAGAAGGGAGCATAGCTTGTAAACCTGTGACAGCCTTCCCCAGGTGCGTGTGTGTGTGTGTGTGTGTGTGTGTGTGTGTGTGTGTGTGTGTGTGTGTGTGTGTGTGTGTGTGTGTGTGTGTGTGTGGGTGTGCTTGTATATAAATCAAATTCCAAAGTGTGTGTGTGTGTCAGCTACTTGGGTAGGGACATAAAGCACTGGTTGGACAGAGAGGGTGCTGGAGGTCTTGGCTTGACCCCTCAGCTGAGATCTTAACAGTATAGTTGAGCCAGTAGGGAGTCTTATTGGGGATCTGGAGAAAGAGGGAGAAAACAGCCCCAGACTGACTGTGATCTCTGTTTGCTCTTAAGGGAAATTGTACTTTACTGCATGTGTACTTGTCATCCTCCTATTGTGTACATCCCTCACTCTTGCCAGTGGTGAAGATTGAGGCCCCTTGATTACTGAGCCAGTGCAGGGGCATCACAGCTGGTACAAAGACTATACCACTGATGGGACAACCTTGTTTTATCCCTTTTTTTCTGGTAACTTTCTCTGTTATCCATCCATTTAACATTACCCTAGTCCACATTTCTTCATGCATTGATTTCAACACCTTCATCATTTTCTTTCCAGTCCTATGACTGCATAATTTGCCAGTCTGAAAATGAGTTATACTGTCAAAAGCTTTTAGTTCCCTCATATGACATTTCCCTTCTTTTTGTCACTCATCATACTATTTATTGCTTCTTTTGTCATTTTCAAATTCTCCTGTATACAGTTTTTACACATATCAAAGATACCACCATATAATACTGACTTTATAATCTGTTGTAATATCTTCATGTATATCTTATAATCTGTATTTTGTAAAGTTATTGGTTTCCACTGTTTTTTTCTTTCACAATGAGTTTAGCATTGATGAGATACCTGGCAGTGAATGCCAAGCTTTAGTAGACTTCTATTCCAGCTTGTTGAGACTCTTTTGAGGTGATACATTGATTTGACTTAATTCTGGCTTATTTTAACATAATTCTCCTTCCCAATCTTCTGATCTCTACAACCCATGACTAATGCACACTGCTACACCTCCATCATAACACAGAGTACCTACACCTGTTTTTGCTTAGATATGTGCTGTTTGTCAGGTGGTGGCACACTGGTGCAATGATTAGGGCTATAAGCTCACAGTTCACCAGTTCATTTCAAGATTTGATGCCTTCTTTATGGATTCTGTGCACACTGTTTGAGTCTGTACCCACATTTGTAGACTCCAATAGCCAGCACTCATCCACGGTGGGGAGAAAACAGCACCAGCTCACAAAAGTGCAAAATGACAAACTTTATTTCAATTACAGCATACTGGTATCGGCTAAAAAGCCTTCTTCAGTGCTTAATCATCTAGACAGTGTAACATCCCTTAAATAACATCCCAATACTGATTGCTGGATTGCAAAAAAATCATTCAGACCTGGAGAAAAAAGTGCACCCAACATAATAATCCAGCCCCTCTCTTTTTCATTCAACATACTATGCCAACCCCCGTATAGCTTCTATTTAACACCATTTTATCTATGATTGTAAATTGAAATCATGCTGTTTTATGATGTAAAGTATATTTAAACAAAGCATTTGACACTCTAGCACATCTGATATCACTCTGATGTTCCAAAATTCTGAGTTTTAATGGACGTGAGGTCTATCTGACATAGAAAGCTGAACAGCTGCATGTTGCCAAATATATAACCCAATCTGTGTCACAATTCCCCAAATTTTTTAATTGGTATAACCTTGATGTATTACAAGATGAAAAACATTCATTCTTGGAGATATAGTTACAAAAACTGCAGTGACCACAGGGCTGGCAACCCTTAATCAAGATGCCCCCCCAAGGTTAACTGACCTGAAGACTGATTACTAATGTCGCCTTTTTATAATGACTAAACCACCCTCCCAATGTTTTTCCTCTTTTAAAAGAGAAATGACATCTACCCGATATGTTTTTTAACCTGTCATCCAACAAAAGTGAGTTCCGATGCTTTTGAACAAGATCCATAAAAAAGACGGCGTTGCTCCCAAAACTAGTTGTAAACCTCAGAGGCCCTCTTACAACATTCTTAGGTCTATATTTTAATAATTGCACCCTATCAACATGTTTTATCAAATCTCAAATCCCAACAATATCAGCTTGTTTACATCCCCTATCACAAAACCTCCTAACCATATATTTTGCCTCATTGTTATATACCATATCAGAACATATTCTCTTCAACTTTGGAAACTGAGATTTAGGTATATTTTTATCACATGAGGAGGACGACAATTACTGACCTGCAAGAGGGTGTTAGTCTGGGGAAAATTTCCTACGGATTTGACTGTCCAGTGTCCCATCATCTTTAACCTTAACCATCGCATCTAGAAAAGTTATTTGTCTAGAGTCATACAGTATACTAAACTGAATACCCCATTTATTATCATTTAAATATTCCACAAATTCTAATAAATATGGGATAGCTGATCTCCAGACCAACCAACTGTCATCTAAATGTCTTCTCCAGATATCCATAGATTCTAAATATATATTATGGGACTCATCATAAACAAGCTGTTCCTCAATGAAACCCATAAAGAGGTCTGCATAAACTGGAGCAAATGACGTACCCATAGCAGTACCCCTCAAATGAAAATAACATTTGTCTCTAAAAAAAGCAATTTTAGTCAGCACATGTTCAGTCAAACATAACAAAAATGTGTTAAAGCCTGGGCTGTAAATAGAGGCCTTGTTTAACCAATATTCCAAGGCCATCAAACCTGCCTAGTGAGGAATGTTTGTATATAGGACTTTGACATCAAGAGTGCATAAGAGCCAACCATGATACAATTGCATTTGTTCCATAATCGTCAAAAATTCAGTAGTATCCTGAATTCTAGAATGGACCATATATGAATTTAAAGTGATGTGAAAGAAATTCCAAAAGTGGTTCCATCAATGACCCTCTACCCAAAACAATGGAGTCTACAATTTTGTATTTTGTGCCATGCACCTGGCTTTACTTGCATCGTATTTTATCATTCTGTACCCACATTTGCCAGCTGATGTGGTTTTCCTCACATCCTAAAAATGTATGTAGCTGAATTGCTGGTACTCCAAAATACCCATAGGTATGTCTCTGCTATGTGTGAGAGTGTGTCTGTGTGTGTGTTTGTCTTGTAATGAGTTGGTATCTCAGCCAGGAATAACTTCTCTGCCTCGTGCTTGTTGAATGATGACAGTTGGATTAACTCCCTTGCAACCATGTAATGGATTAAGGTAGCAGTTGTAAAACTGATGAATATATATATATATATATATATATATATATATATATATATATATATATATATATATATATATATATACACATATATATAGAGAGAGAGAGAGAAAAGAATTATGAAGCAACATATTAGGTGCTTGTATTGCAGTGTGGCCTTCTAATATGCTGCAGTTATATAGCTGTCAAAGCCAGCAGCAGTGTTATTCTGCATGTATTGGTACACTAATAATGCATTATATGACCCAGCATGAAGCTCACATGTATATCCCTGTGGAAAGAACTACCAATAATCTCTTTCTGCAGGGAATTTTCGGATACCTAACAACCATTTTCCAGGATGAAAAATGATACCATTGGGAACTGCATGAGGATGAAAGGTCAAAACGCATGCAGAAACAATAATGCCATGGATGGCGTTTGACCTGTTCATAAAGTGACAGCATCCAGAAATTAGATTGTTTTCATCTCTAGTCATCATTAAATTGCTGCTTTTCTGCAATACAATGACAACCTTAAAATTCTCTGCTAGGAAGAATCACTCCTTTGCTGGAAAGGACGAATTTGCAAGCCCCCCCCCTTAATAATACTACGGGGTAAATGTAGCCTTTCATATTCCAGCTTGGAATATTTGATTGCCTTTATTTCAAAAACAAAAAGTGGCCTTTCTCATTCAAGTTTGCCACCAGAGCCTAGGAAAATGTGATTCCTTCATTCTAAGTGTCCTTTCTTTTTCCAGCGTAATGACCAGGGTCTTGGAAGCATTGATTTCCTCTTGTTCCAAAAAAAGGCATTTATTTGATTTATATATTTTCAATGACTCATTTGCTCAGGATTAAGGAACCCTTGTAGAGATAGATGTGAGGACAAGAAAATTATATGCACATATCCCCAAACCACTAGAAACATGTTGTCATGTTGAACCGTTTATCCATTGGATGTCTCTACTTCACATTACTAGCAATGCAGGGTGTACACCTGTCAACAACCTGACAATATTGTCTTTAAATACGCACCCAGTAATATATGTCTTCCTTTTATTCTGGGGGCCTATAGATGGTTGTGTGATATCGAATTTAGAAGTTTATTGGTGGTATGTTTTCACTGAAGTTCATTCCTCATGTCAAGACCTCCATTCATAGTCCTATTATGGTTTAGGATTTGAATGTAGTGTACAGAAGGTGGAAATCTTAATTTAAAAAAAAAATAAAAGCTTTTAACAACCATGGGGCTCAGAAAATTCTATGTTAACCTTTGCTGTAGATGCTAAATAGGACTGTTGCAATAGAAAATACAGTTTAAATAGAATTTAAAATGTTTATGTTCAGAAAAGAAAACAAATAAGCCAAGCTATTTTGAACAATGAACTGCTCTTTCTGAAGATCTGAGTCTCTTTAAATTGACCTTGGGTTCTGCCAAAAAGATTGATTTATTTGCTGACAGTTTTACTTAGAGGATTGCACGGCCACTTGTCTCAATTACATGGAAGCAAATATATTTATATATTTATCTAATAACAATATATATTTATCCAATAACAGAGGGCAACCACAGTGGTGCAGTTATTAGCGTTGTTGCCTCACAGCAAGAGGTGCTCCAGTTTGATTTTCAGCTGGGATGCCTTCTGTGCAGAGTCTGCATGTCCTCCCTGCGGTCATGTGTGTTTATTCTGGGTGCTTCAGTTTCCTCCCACATTCCAAAGATATGCAGTAGGTGGATTGGACACTCTAAATTGGCCACAGGTGTGAATGAGTGGGACAAATGAAATACTGTGGCAGGGCTAGCCACCCAGCAGTATAAACCTTGGCTTGAGATGATTGTCAGAGTTGAAGTGCCACCCTGACCCCATGTGCAAAATTGGGAAAAAGGGGTTGAGGATGTATTTATCCAATAACATGTTTCTTAGCTCAAGATCCCATTTCTCATCTTAAACTGAAATTAGTGTTTATTTTAGTGTGTACAGCCTTCTATTATTTATCTTCAGCTGATCATTATAGGTGAGACATTACTAATGCAAGGTGAGACACACATAACATTTTGCATCAAGGCACACCTTATATTGAGAACCACAGAAAGTCCGGTCATTACATAAATCTTGCAGAACTGATACAGCACTTGTTGAAATACTGAGTCTATTGACTTATTTCATTCCATGAAATGCATCAGTGACATTTTATGGCAGGCTAGAACTATTTCAATGATGCAACATTTAAGTCATATTTTCTGCAATAGCTACTTCAAGAAAAGATGGTGGTGACACAGATTTCCAGTAGTTTATTCCCTGGTACTTACATAGAAATGTAAGGCATGGTTAAGCGTTTTCAGGAATATCCCAGATCACAGTACAGCTCAGAGATTCATTCACCTGTAAGTCACAGGTGCCTCAACAGAAAGTATTAAATACTGAAAACACCAATAAACTAAGAAAAAAAAAACGCCCAGACAGAAGCAGAAACCATAACAGCTATTTATTACAATATTAAGCACTTTCATCAGTGGGACATCTGACATCTTCAGAATAAACACACATCCACAGCTCAAATCTTAAATACAATCTAGTTAACACCACATGACCAGCCTAATTACAACTAATTACACATTTAAAAACTTAATAATCAATAAACAATATAATATATATATATATATATATATATATATATATATATATATATATATATATATATATATATATATATGTATATAGATATATATATAGATATATGTATATATAGGTTCATAGGTTGGTACTAGGCTATCGGCCCTAGGGCCTATGCAAGCCTAGCCATAATAATTCCCTGGATATTTCTTCCCACAATATTTACTTCTCTGGGACCCTGTCTAGCAGTACAACTGACATGATCCCCGGGGTGAATTTCCTATCTCTCATCCAATCATCAAAGTTCCTTTTGAATAGGGCCAATGAGGCGCTCTGCTTGACATGTATGGGCAGTCTATTCCAGAGTATGGGGAGTCTTTGGGTCAGGAACCTATCCCTCCAGCATGTTTTGTTCACTGTGATGACAAGGTTTAGATCCCTGGAGCGTGTGGCTCTGAGGGATTGGGATTTCTTTAAGTGGAGCATGTCCAACAGCTCAGGGTTTGACATGGCCTTGTATGTTAAGCAGAGATCACCTCTGAGTAGACGATATGCCACAGAGTATAGCTGGAGTTTTTTAGATGGTCAGCATATGGCATCTGCTTTAGGCCTGTGATTCTTTTAGTGAGGTATTTCTGTGGCCTTTCCAGCTGTTGCAGATGTCTTGTGAGGTACATACCAAATGGGGCATTATACTCTATAATGGGTCTAATGAGGGATGAGTACAGTGGGACAATGACCTCCTTTTTTCTGGATGAAAAGCCCTTAGTGATGAGGTGTGCCACATAGAAGGATTTCCTGACTGTTGTGGCGATGTGATTATCGAAAGTGAGACCACTGCCCACCTGTGTCCCTAAGTCTCTCATCACACTTTCGATGTTTAGTGTCCTGCCACCTATGTGGTAATTCATGGGTACATGTTTTTTTCCAAAGGGGATAACTATACATTTCTTGGCATTAAGCTTGAGCCCATGGCTCTGGCACCAGGCATCTGTTTCTGTAAGGCCCTTTTGTAGAATATCCACATCATTTGGGGATTCAATAATGGCTCCCAGTTTGCAGTCATCTGCAAACTTTGTTAGCCAGAGTCCTTTAGTGTTGGCCTGTACTTCAGAGAGAGAGATGAAGTCCCAGGACTGAACCCTGAGGTACTCCACTTGTCACTTGTCTGGAGCTGGATTTGGAGTCGGCTACTTTTACAGTCTGGGTTCTGTCAGTAAGCCAGTTGGCAACCCATCGAGTGACATAGGGATTTATGCCCAGCTTAGTAAGTTTATCTATGATTCCAGAGTGAGGGATGGTTTCGAAGGCCTTGGTGAGGTCCAGATAGGCTGTGTGGACCGCCTTACCCTTGTCCACAGCTCTGGAGACTGATTCGAAGAAGTCAGTCAGATTCAGGAGACAAGATTGGCCCTTCACAAACCCAAACTGGGTGGGGTCCAGTGTTTGAAGGTTGACAATGTCTTTGTTTATAAGTTTCATGATAATGCGTTCCATGCCCTTGCAGATCAGGTTTGTCAGACTGAAGGGACGGTAGTTCCTGGAATCCAAGGCGGATCCTCCCTTGTGGAGTGGGATAACTGTAACTGTGCACCACTCAGTGGGCAGGAAGCCCGAGGTGAGGCTATGATTAAACATGACACTTAGGTGAGGTGTCAGTTCATTTTGTAGTTCAGGTAGTACACAGCCTGGGATGTCATCTGGTCCCATGGATGCTGTATTCTTAGCTTTGGAGAGTGCGGTTTTTACCTGTGTGGCCGTGATTATCGGAATTTGGCAATCTTTTGGTATTGAGATGGGCCCTTTAGGGGGTGAGAGGGGGGTGAAGTTGGCACTAAATCGATCTGCAAAGATATTGGCAATATCCTTGGGATCAGTATATTTAATGCCATTCTGTTGTAGCTCAGAGCAGATCTGAGCATTGCCATTTAGATTCTTGACATAACTATAGAATGCCTTGTGGTTGTCTTTGGAATCTTTGGCAATTTTATTTTCGTAACTAGCTTTTGAGGATTTTATGAGGGATCTCAGCTTCTTACTGAGGCTGGTGAGGGAGATTTTTGCATCCTGGGATTTTCCTCTTTTTTGCAACAGTTTCTTCCTTCTGTTGTATAGTTTGTTTATAGCAGGGGACCACCAGATTGGCTTCCTTTTTTTGGAGAAGAGCATCTTGGTTCTATTTGGGATGGCACGATTCATGCATGAGTGGATGTGCTCATACAGTGCCTTAGTGTAGGATTCTGCAGTCGAACTTCCAGATCCTGTCTGTGTGGATGTTGTGAAGTTTGTCACTTCTGACTTCAGTAGCTTGAAGTTGGCTTTGGAGAAGTTTTTTAAGGAGGTTTTCTTACTGGGGGGTGGGGGTGGGATGTGGATGTCAAGGGTGATTTGCTTATGGTCAGACCTGACCAGTGAGGGGGTGACCGCTGGTGTGGAGCATCTATCTCCCATGTTAGTAATGACCAGGTCTAGGATATTGGAGCCCCTGGTGGGACAATGGGTTAGTTGATCCAGGGCATTGGAATCTATGAATTCCAAGAACCATTGGTAAAAGGAGTTGGTACCAGAGTAGTTTTCCCAATTAATGGCAGGGTAGTTGAAATCACCCAGTATTAGGGTGTTCGGTTGTATCTTAATATTTTCCAGTATGTTTAGAAAGGTGTAGTGAGAATCTTGGGGCATGGTGGGGGATCTGTAGCAAGCTACAATTTGGATTGCAGTCTTACCTAGTGTTAGTTGCACCTGGAAAATTTCAGATGCATTGTGTTGAGCAACTAGCCTGGAGGTGTGAATATCCTTGGTGAATATGGACACTCCTCCACCTTTAGTGTTTCGGTCTTGGTTTTGTGGCTGAAAAGTGTGGTAAGAATTGTAGCCTGGTATTGCAGGGGTGCTCTCTGGAGCCTTGAACCAGGTCTCAGTTACTGCACAGATATCGATGTTCTCCATTTTAGGAGTGCCTCGAGAGAGTGCATTTTGAGGTTTAGACTTCTAGCATTGAGTAGCATTACCTTCAGATTTTGCATGCTTGTATCTGTTACGGTGGTGGTTTTATCCTTTGAACCTTGCCTAAAAAAGGCACTATAGGGGTGGCAAAAGTTTTAGCCAGTAACCTGAATCCCAGGGGGTGACAGGTGCAGACCATCTCTGGCAAAGCATCATGGTTTGTCGATCATGTCCTCCCAGGCAGACAAATACTGGATCCCCTTTGAATGACAGCAGAAGCTTAGCCAATTGTTGAAGTCAATCATTTTGTCCTTATACTGTGGTATCATTCTGGGCGAAGGCAGGATGCTACTCAGGGCTAGGGTCATACCTGCCTGGGTTACATGATCCAAGAGCTGTTTCATGTCTCTTTTCATGTAGTCCAGGGAGGTACGTCTCAAGTCATTCACTCCAGCATGGACAATGACAGAGTCATATTTGAACTTGTTGTGGAGTGACTTGAGTGCATGCGTTATGTGGCAGATCCTGGCACCCGACAGGCAGCTGACTGTAATTTTCTCCTTGTTCAGCCTGGTGAGTGGGACATCAGTGTGCCTGACTATAGAGTCACCTATGACTAAAGTGTTGGGCACCTTGGGCAGGTTAATGTTAAGGGCCTCTGCATATGTGGGTTTAGTGTTGCTATGTGTGGGTGTTGATGGTGTGGATTTTGAAGGGCTATGAGTTGCTTGAGGTGTAATGCAGGTGTTGACCTTCTCCTCTTGACTGTCTAGCACAATGTTGGCTGGAGAGAGCTTTGCTTCCAGTTTGGCTAGTAAGTGCATCTCTCACAGGTTGTAGTATTGTGTGGTAGGAGGAGAGGATTGTCTGTGTACATGAGGCAGCTGCCGCATTGCCCCAGTATGCCCAGATTCACCAGGTGGACAGGAGAAATCACCGGAAGCTGACCCATGGACATGCCTATTTAGGTGCTTTTTTTGTAAAGTTTAAGAGCTGTTTTTCCTTACCTTTGCAAGGTACTTTGCAATTATAGGCTGTTTAGTGCCTATGCTTAATTTATCCTTATTGACAAGGAGAGTTGAGTGCTTGTATCAGTTTCAGGCTTCCTAGTGCTTTCCAGCAGGTTCTAGAGCAAGTTCTAGTCACAGGGGTTCAGATTTTAGTGCTACTACTGAGAAACCAGCTAGTTTTAAGGGAAAATTTGAAGAGCACACTTTCTGGCACCTGGAATAGTTTAACTGTAGCCTCACAGTGCTGCACGATGTGAAAAATGTGCAAACACACGTGTTTTTAAGCCAGAAAGTTGAAAGGGATAGAAATCAGCCCAAAAAGGCTAATAAAATTACAATTTCAGAGCTGGAAATCACTCCTCTAGCGTTAGATAGGCAGTACAATGCTCACCAGTCCCACTGGTAGGCAGTAGGACTTCTCTCTACCAAAGCAAGGTCTGGATAGCTCTGAGCACAGAAAATAAAGTCCTGAGACAAGCAAAGCCTGGGATATGGACTGGCTAGAAAAGGTGTGAAACGAGCAAACAAGATAGTATTTTTTTTGTAGTTGAAACAAGCTAAACAATGCAATAGTACAGTAAATAAACACAGAAAAGGCTAACACACTTGAGTGTGTAGTCCTAAACAGTAAATGCAATTAAAACTCTACAAAATTAGCAATTTAAAACTTTTTAAATGAAGCAAAGCCAGTGCACAACGGAAAAACGATTTAAGAGGCAGTAACACAGCAGAATAAGTAGCTAGTCTACATATACAGAAAAGTCTATATATATAGAAAAGCAGCTAAAACACACAACACTTCAGATGCAGTGCAACCTAGAGCACTTGAGTTGTAGCAATATTAAGGGAATTGCAGTTATAATAAATGCTCTAAAATATACTCTATATTTCCAAAATGTTTGAGAAGCCCAGTCAGAACACAAGGAGATTCAGGCAAAATTTTTATATATTTTTTTTATATGTGTTTTTGTGTGTGTGTGTGTGTGTGTGTGTGTGTGTGTGTGTGTGTGTGTGTGTGTGTGTGTAAGTACATATAAATATATATATATATATATATATATATATATATATATATATATAAAAATCAAAAGTTGAATTCACCGAACGTTATTTCCATTGAAAATACTGTTCAGCAAATTCACTCTTGTGGGGGGCTGTGCCCCCCCCCCCACACACCCCTGCTATTATATATACCAACTCCGAGATCACACTACAGTGAGGAAAGGGCAAATTTTCCAGTCTTCACTGTACTATGATTGCAATATTCAGAATTCTCTGAACGGTATTTTCAAAGGAAATACCATACAGTGAATTCAACTTTTGATAATTTAATATAGACCCATATATATATATATATATATATATATATATATATATATATATAAAATAAACAAACATTTTTTAATTGTACACTCAAACCATTGTGAATACAAAAATACTTCTTTTTAAAAAAGTAGTATCCCCCTCTAAAATATATACCACAAAATAGAAAAATAAAAATAAAAAAATAAAAAACTAGCAGAACAAAGACTTATTATATTGTGTACCCAACAACCTTTTATTATAACACAAGGTGTTATAAGCGCCAGTTCTGCATTTACTGGAAATACTGGAAAAACTGGTCAAGCCTTTCTCTGTCAGTCCAAAAATTTTAATGTCATCCAAAAAGTGACCATATAGTGACCAACTGTTTGAGAATTCAGAATTAAGCACGACCTGGTTCTCCCTCGGTGCTAGTACCATGTTGGCAAATACAGGAGCACAAATTGCCCCCATTGCTAACCCTTTCTTCTGTCAAAAAAAAAATGATTTTATGATTTTCAAAAATTAGAAAATGATTTTCTAAAACAGCCTCCATAAGAGTTCTAATGATAAGAATTTTGTTAGGTTCAAAACCAGAAATCACTTTCTTTTGACCATCATGTGACAACTGCTGTCAGGAAATGTTTTTATTTAGCACAGCCAATTGCCAAAGGAATATCATCAAGGTTAACAAAATACTCGTACCCTTACACTTAAGTATTGATCGGACCAGTTATTGAGTACGATGTCCCCATTTGGATATATCTCACTAAACATACCAAACGGTTAGAAAAGCCCCAAAGGTTCCTACCAAAAACATCACAAGTCTGAAGTCCTTAGGCTCCCAATAGAGGCTGGGAGCTGTATGTCTTTATTTGGTGTCTTACAGACTTTTGAGGGAAAATCTCTCTCAGTCACTGTGCCATTAGAGACCCAGTTTTTCTCGACCTCTTGTTATCTCCACCAATCCAATATCTCCAATAGTACTACAACAAGGGACCTAAACCTTCACCAGTGATACATACATCATGGTGAAGGGACATGTTTATTACCCAGCATCTCCAAAACCATTACAAAATTCTGCTGCAAGATGAGTACACCTCATCTTCCTTTAAACATAAGCTTGATGACTGGACGGTTTCCAGAAATGTATTCCAGGGGTTCAGTGGCATGGCCTTCATGGAGGAAGGAGGTACAGCATGAGGGAGGGTACTGGCAAGGCATGAATGGCCAAAAGACTTAGTGAACAAATATATGTTTTGTTGCACCAAAATTAATAGGATCATAGTCACTAAATAATGGTAGTCATCAGATTTATCAATTTCTAATTATCCACAAAATGTTGTTAAAAGAAATGATATCATTCTGATATGTAACAGAATAAACCCAGTATACAGAAAGGGTCCTTGATCTCAGCCTTTGTCTTTGGTTATTATTTACAGCTTTGTCCCTGACTCTTACATCATAAGCTTAAGAGCTGTGGTCCCAACATCACTAACCCCAGGGATTGGTCTTGACTTTCAGATACAGAATGATGCTGCGAAATCCAGAACATTACTACAGCATAATGTCCATCTTCATCTCCCTCTGCAGGCCATGAATAGGAAAATGCTCCTATATTTAACTTGAGCAGGTATTCATTGTCCTGAATTATTAGTTCAAAAAAATGAATAGATATGAGGTGTAAAGATTACATGTAAGCTTCAGGGTTATTCTCTAGCGAATTCTTAAATGATCTTTGAGGCACTGTTTTTGCATCTAATAACAATGAACATTGAACACATATATGCATTTATGATAAATATTTTTGCACCTACAAATAAATGAAATAACTTCTTTGTAACATTTGCGTGCATAAGCAATGCATGCAATACAATAAAGATCAAAATTCTGAAAAATGATGGAAATGCAACTATTAATAGAATATATATATGTGGAAATACGTTATTTTCTAAATAACTATTTCTGTGTCTCTGTTTCCCAGCTCGTAATCATACAAACCAAAACCAATGAAACTTAAGTCCAGAACAAAAAAAGATTAATTCTAATTCCATACAGAAATGCCTCCCTGCACTCACCAAATAGCGGCTTTACTCCTCTGTCCTCAGTACACTACACCTGATGTCACAGTTCCTCAGAGTAGGTGGAAAGCTGTAGTTGGGAGACTGTATTAGCAAACCTCATAATTTGGGAATGACACTTCACAGCTCTGGGCTTTGCAAATACAGTCATTGAGAAAATATAAGCACCTTGTTTCACAACTCTCAACCTCTTAGAGCAAGAAATCTGGACAAAGCAATAAATAATGGGGTGACAAAGCACAAAGGCCCATAAATAGGGACTCTTTAAATATTGCTCTTACAAACTTAGAAAGTTGATAGAATAACAAGTTTTGCAATAGCGTGAATGTTTTGAAGGGTATGAAGTCTGAAAATCAAATGTATGTCTATATTTTCTGACTTCAACCTTCAATGATTTGCCAGAAAACCATCATTTTATTAGAAACAGACCAAAAATATGAGCAAAAATCTGGACATTCTGCAAAAATCAATACAATTGAGAGGTATGACTTGTTTACCACTCGTTACACACTTATACACAGCCTCTTTGTCTCACTCTCTCTCTCTCTCTCTCTCTCTCTGTCTGCCTCTGCAAAATGACCACAGAATACAAAATGAAGTATGAAGACAGGAGTTCTAATAGCTTTATTAAACTATCTGAACTTCTGTTTGTTGTGCTTCGATCTCTTTATTTTTCTCTCTCTCTCTCTTTCTGGATTATACTTGAAGCAAAGAATCACGGACACTAAACATTTGTATCTGGTAGACTGAGGGAAAACGAGTAGTCTGAAATGGGGGAAGTATATGCTAATGTCAGTGTAGTTAACATTCTAGACACCACACATGTACCTTCAAAACTACTGTAGCAGTCTGGGTAGATAAATAAGGGTTTTATTATTTGATTACTTCCTTTTACTGAGATGGGATAACACCAGATTTCTTCAGTGGTAGACCTTACCAGGTCAATGTAGAGACACTGTACTAGTTAGAAAGGTGCTAAAATAAAATTATGTAATATGCATGTATTTACACTAGGGAACATGGCAACAGTGAGAAAAGACCTGGCAAACCTGGGGAAACATGCATTTCTAGATATTACACTCATGGTGCACATCTGCCTCCAGTCTGGGTGCTAAATTAGCACTGATGTCTAAGAAAAGAAGAGCACATCTCCTATACCCAGTTCTATTGCTGTCCATGACAGACTAACAGATCTGCAGATAAGTACTGTAGTATCGAAAGCAACAAAGGTCAGTGAATGAGAGAGAGATGCAAAAATCATTATTTCAGTATTATTGTTACAATTAGTAAGTGTGCAAATGTCAGAATACTTAGTACTAACAGAAATGTTTGAGAAACAGGTTTGCAGCAGCATAATGATTATGTTTAACCCTTTACGTCAATAGCAAGCCATATTCTGCATTACTGCACAGGGTGCCCGACAGGTAGGGAAGAATTAGACAAACTGGAAGGCTATCAATTGCTCTGCTGTAGGCAGAAGGTGATCTTCCACTGAAAACATTTCAAACAATAACAACATAAGGAAAGGACTAATATGTTGGTAAACTACTGTCATGTGAACACAGGAACTGTGATCTGCAGAAGCCTCTGATTATCTGCATAGCTAATTAAATGTAGACACATACATTCTGTACTAAGTAGATTTAAAGGTAAATGTGTGCATGAGCTAAAAGCTGCATGACCATATCCATGCAGATGCAGCATTAAAAGGTATATGAGCATATCTACACAATGAACACAGATATAGCAAAGTACCAAAATTATTAAATAATCCACATTACAGTACTCCTGTTTGAATAACAATAGCACCAGACAACAAAGGAATAAAAATGCTACAATGCAGTGGAAAGCCAATGCAAGAGATGTTCCCTTTTATAAACTTAACTAAATGACACCAATGAAATAGTTCAAATAAACACAGAAAATATATAAATATGCATAAATATATTAGCGACCATGGCAGTGAGATTGCTTCTGTTTCTTAGGTTTTTGGAAGACTGTTATTAGACTTACATGATAAGAGGACGGATCAATTTAAGCCTTGAGAGAAGTGAGGACACCATTCCTGATTAGTTTCTCAGAAGCAATGAAAGCCTGTGACAATTTAAAGATAGCTACCAATGTCTGCTATACTGCTCTTGCTAAGAACATGAATCAGTTTTAAAAGACGGCAGATCTTCAGATAGAACATTCAATTGAGATATTACACAGAAAGTGATTTTTAAATAAAAGGGCTGTCCTTATGAATGAGACAACACTCCTACACAGCATATAGTATATAAGGTACAGTAGTTAACACATTACATGAAACTTGGCATTTTAAAGTTAGCATTAACAGAATTTGCAAGAACAGTAAATGTAAAGCCCCATTTGCCTAATTTGGTGGTAACTCACTAAAGACCTCATCCTCTTCCATTTGCTTGTTATATAACAAATTCTCACATATTTCTTACAACAGCAACCATATTGTCACAAACAGTACTTTATTCCCTTTAGCAATATCACAATTCTTTGCTTTAACAAACTTTCCACATAATATCATATCCATATTTACACATTTAAACTTTTCCTATCTATATTCATTTTAGACTTTTCCCAAAATGCTTTATTCTTTTTGCAGTCCAATAAACAAAGCTTTGCTGTTTCTTGTTCACTACAGTCAACATAATTGTCTTGCCTCCATCATCTTATATTTAATATTCCCTTTCACTGGTCACTTGTCTAATAAATTTATGTACAAAAAAGATCCACTAACAAAAAAGCAGAGCAAAATGATGGCGTCAGGTCCAGTTTAATGTAAAAGTATTTTATTCAAACAATACACGTAAGCACTTTCACAGTCAGATGGACTGCTTCCCCATAATGTCTGAGGAAGCAGTCCATCAGACTGTGAAAGCAATTATGTGTATTGTTTGAATAAAATACTTTTACATTAAACTGGATCTGAGGCCATTGTTTTGCTCTGCTCTTTTGTTGGTGTTTGGACTACTTTTATTACTGAGCAGAACATTTATTGGGTGTCTTTGGATATATTTATTTTGTGGTTTCGTTAAAAAAAATCCACTGCTTCTTAAACATGTTCATACCTTTTTCTTCTGTCTTTTATTGTCTTTCTTCATTTTCTTTTAATTTCCTCCATGGGTACACCATTTTTTTCTAATATCATATTATACTGTTCTTCTCTTTTCCAATCAACTTCACTTCTTTTAATTTCCATAATTTATTTTTTTTATATTTATTCTTCCATCCAATCACTTTGTTACTTTCCTTTTCCCTGTTTTTTCTTCCCATACATTTTTATATATTTGTTTCATATTGCATCTTACCTATCATTTCTTTTTGTCTTTCTTTTACCTTTCTCATTACCCCAAATAAATGCATAGATGCTGAGTACTCCACTGGATTTTTTTTTTATTTAAACCACCCCCTTCTTTTTTATAATAAAGTATCCCACTTCTCAGCGGGTTCAGCCTTGAGCCCCAAATGGAGCTAAAAATATTCCAATAACTCTTTTTCCATTCGAGTGGAAAACATATATGTTCCTCCTAAATATGTCATTTCTTTACTTGTTTTAATTTTTTATCTCACCAGATCCCTTATAATTTTTTGTTTAACTGCAGGCCAGCTAACAGCTTTTCAATCCTTATTACAACTTCACTTATCCACCACTTGTTTTCCATTATTAGAATTAAATCATCTGCATATGCTATACATATTGGTAATGTAACATTTCTTTCCATCTCACATCTTGTCTCCATCATTTCATGCATGCATGTCTGCACTACTGTATTCATTATTAATATAAACAAGCACATACTCCTCGGGCTTCCCTGTTTTACTCCTCTCATAATATTTCTTTTTTTCCAATCAATCCATTTATCATAACTTACTTCCATGAATTTCCATAACATTTCTTCATTACATTAATATTTTTTCCTATGCCATATGCTTCTAAAATCTGTTGCATTGCTTCTTGTATCATCTAATCAGTCTTACTTCTTTATATTCTTTCAGTATCATATCTATTTCACTTTAATTAACATTTCTTTAATTAACATTTCTTTTACCTCTCTTCCTTTTATTCCATAATCCTTTCTCCGACTACCAACTTCTCTGACTACCTCATCCAATACTTTATTCATCCTTTTTTTTGTAGTATTTTCATAAATATTTTATAGTCGCTATTCCCTAGTGTCATGGGTCTCCAATTTTTATATATTTTGTTTATCCTTTTTCCATATAAATTTTATCACTCTACCACATATGTCTTCATCCATTATTCCTTCCTTCATCCAGTCATTTAATATTTAAAAATTCTTTCATCTTTTTTTGATTTTGTTATAATAGTCCTAACTTATAAAATCTAATCCTGATGTTGATTCCTTCTTACCTTCTTTTATCACCTTCTATGTTTCTTCTATTGTTATATAATTTTCTAAAAAATCTTTAATTTTTCAGATATTTTTCCACTGTTCATTCTTCTAGCCTATTTCCTCATGTTCATACATTTTCTCTATAAAACTTTCTACCACCTCCATAACATCTGCTTGTTTGTATTTTACATTTCCTTTGCTATCTAAGATAGAACACAGCCTTCCTTTTCTGATTTGCACTTATTTTCCTAAATAAGGGGAACCTCCTCTTTCTTTCCTTTCAGAAAAAAAACATCTTTGCCCATGTTAAATTTTTACTTTTTCTCTATTCTTTTTGTACATCTGTTTCTCTATTTTCCTTATTTTGTCACTTCCCTTTTTTCTATTTCTCTCATAATTTCATTATATATTCATATTATTTCTTGTTTTTATTCTTCTTTCCTCTTGTAAATATATTTTTATACTTCTGATTATATACTACCCACCAGCACTGTGTCCAGTTTTTATAAAATGGTCTCATTGTAATTTGCTCTTTCAATAATGTTTCTTTTCTTTCTTGTCATTTCTCCTTCCTTTTAAATGCTGCAGTTAATCTCTTTCTCTCCTTTACTTCGCTGCCTTCCCCTATTCTAGCCCATGCTGCTCTAGGATCTGAAAACCCTACATCTGTATCCCCCCCCCATTGTTTATTTCATGTCTATAGAATAAATTATATAATCAATTTCAATCTTAAAGTTCCATTTTTATATGTCCAGTTTCTATTCTTTCCTACTTTTAAATCTCCACACTTGATTAAATCTCTTAACATCTTGACATCCTGTGTTATTTCCCCCTTTCTTTCCCCAGGTAACATTTAAAACTTTCTAACATCTCTATTGGCATATTTACTAACAAAAATTGTTTATTTTGATTCTTTTAAACTGCTTTCTCTCCATTATATTTGTATATGCATAAATCACTATTAATCTTATACATTTTGTCCCATTTTCATATCACATATCACTACCCTTCCATCTAAAATTCTTATTTCTTCATTTTTTGTAAGAATTCCTATTTCAGAACATGTTCAACAAAAGTGTGTGTGCATTTTTAGTTTTGTAAAGTGCCTATGTGTTAGTCACTAATATTTTAGTTGTTGCTTCATCATCTTTCCAAGTTGAGCGAGTAAAGGATGGAGAGATGTCAGTGACTATCTTCTGTAATGGACTGTTTCTATTGCTGTGGAGAAGATTATTTAATGACTGCAAACATTTATTTTTGAGAACTAGAGCAAAAAAAAAAACACAGATCTACCATGGTTAATATAGTAGTATGAAGAAAATCGATCAACACTACAGTGCTTATGTAATATGGATTGCTCAAGTGACTCAGAGCTAATTGTCCAAAATAGTCTTTTTGGCACAGACCTTTTCAGTAGTCCTATGTCAAAGAATGCATTTAATCAAAAACACTGTTTACAAAAAATAATGGGCCAGGGAGCTCTGCACCATATATATATATAGATTGGGAGAAGGCCGAACGTATGTACAATTATGTGCGCATACACGCACATACACACACACGTGCACACACACACACGCACACACGCACACACACGCACACACACACACACACACACACACACACACACACACACACACACACACACGCACGCACGCGCACACACACATACACACACACACACACACAAACACACGCACACACACGCACACACACACATGCACACACGCACACACACCTGCTACTTACCAGATTTAACTTTAACACCGCTGTATCCCAAATAAAAGTTTTATTCATGAAGCCAGCAGTGAAGAATTCTTGATTGACTTTACCAGTTTTGGCAGAAATGCTGCAATTAAAATTAATCTGAATACATCTTTGCTCACATAATTGCCTATATTGCTGCACAAGCAACGCAGAAGCTAAATCAGAGTTTGGCCCTCCTCACTAATCTTGCAGGCATTCCAGTGACACATGCCAACAAGGCCATATCCTGTACAAGGTGATCTAGGCCAATTGCTGGCTGGGAGGATCCTTCTTCCATCCTTCTAAGCAGTGTGCCAGCACAGACCTGCTCAGGGGACTGAAGCACATCTGCATTTGAGTTGGTGGTAGATTTAAAATGAGCAATAAGCAGGACATTTTAACCATTAAGATTTTGTTTTAAGCACTGAATTGAGCAGGAAATCATCTAACAGATAGAAGGCAGCAGGAGATTTGATTGAGTGAGAAATGAGATTGGAACTGTTTACTCTCTTATATGGATTACTGCCCCCCCAAGAGGATTACTATGCATATAGAAAATTCAGATAAGGTAAATCAGTGGAGATTACACTTAGTTATAGCGATCATTAGAGTCTCACAGTTATTGCTCAGAAAATGCATATTGTTATCCACTGTCTGATTAAGTGACTTGCAGAATGTCACACAGTAGGGCAAATGGAGCTAGGAGAAAACAAACCCTGTACCCCTATATCTCTGACTACAGTAAGCAGCTCATTCAAAGCTTAAAGTCTTAATCCACTGCACTAGTTGCCAGACCTGCCTTAAGTTCATTTTTTGATAGTTCACTGACGGTAATACTGAGTTTCATAGTTATTGCTCAGAAAATGCCATGTTAAGTTAATTGAAGTTGTCTGTCACTTTAGGCGCTGAACTTTTGACAAACTGTATCCTCTAGTCAAAAGTACAGGGTTTGAATCCTTCCAGCTCCATTTGCCTACTGTGTGCCTTTGAGCAAGTCTCTCAGACCGTGCTTCTGGATCATCCCTGAAAGAGACACTTTGTACAGGGAGTTTACCCAGACAGCCAATAGACAAAAGAAAATTTATGACTCTGCCCACTCATTATTTTTTGAGTTGTCCAGAATTTTTGAAAAAAATAAGTTGAGAGATATTTTGACTATTTTTTGTAAACCTCATGGCTTTCTGATGGATCGCAAGCATTATATAAATGGCAGGTATGCATTTCAGACTTTGTATACTTCAACTCCTGGTAATGCAAAGCCTTTTATTCTTGTAACTTTCTATGTATATAAGAGAAACATTACAAGTCTGTTCCTGATTTCTGGATCTTTGTTGTTGATTTGAGCTAAGATGTTGAGAGGGAGGGGGGGTGCAATGAGTTCCAATGTACGGTGTTGGCAGTAGCAAGCTGAGATATATATTCTGCCTAATTATTTCTGAACAGATTCATTCACATGCTCTCAAACAGATAGCTGGTGTGTACTGTAATGCAAGAGGCTGTAATTGATGGCTGTGTGAGTGTATATAAATATGTGGCTCCTGTAACTCACAGAAGTTATGGTGTTAAGAAAACAAGTGATTGTAGTACGCATGAGCATCACCATATGAGCCATGTTCTTTAGACATGATCCCTTGTTTCCTTGTTTTGTTGACTGCTGACATTGTGTTTATTTCTGGCTATGAATAAACAGGACAGTATGAAGTCTATGTATTTAATGTCAATATTTTAACTGTGAATGCAATTTTATTAACTTCGTATTTTGCAGGCACACAGGATTTGAAATGCTTTGTGTTGGGCTACAACAGTCTATCTGGATGAGTAAGGCCATGAGCTGTTTTTGTAATGCTGGGTTTGACTTCTTTAGCATTCATTTGTCTGTTATATGAAGCTGACCAGGTCATTTCACCAGACAGTGCTCCAACGCTGCCCCTGAAAAGGGACACTTGCATCTAGTGGGCTCTCCCAAGCTGCTAGTAAATGCATTGCGCATTTGTCTTTTTAATTCCTGCACCTTTCACTTAGACACTAATTAGTGCTTCATTTTGCTATTTGACTATGAATCCCAGTATTCATTGTAATTTAATGGACTGACAGATGCATTTTCAATAAATGTGAGTTTTAAGGGAAGAGTTATTGAGTGTTGCTAATGCTAAGTTTGTTTTCAGTATGAGGCTGTTTAGTCTTTTAGCAAATGGCAATGTGTTTTTGCTTTAAATTTGAAATAACAGTTTAAAATAAAACCACATCTCAGTGATCATTGAAGAAGTAAAACAAAAAATAGCATGTGCACTGACAGATTTGAACACCATTTTATGGTAAATGAGGAAAGACTGCCAAGTAATGGGATACTGGTATGCCTGTAAGGGGAGGGGGCAATCTGTTACCCTCTTAGGGCCCTATATGACTATGATCCAGCTCTAATTGTCAATGTTCTTTCACGGAGAGATTCTATACCACTGTGTCATTAATAGGCTTCATGGAGATCCACCAAGCATGTATTAACATTTGCTTCCCTTTATTTCATATGTTGTAAAGTATTTGGAGTGCATTTTGTAAAGGAGTTATTTTTAACCTGCAGCCACATGACAACTAACCAGTATATTCAATGATACTGGGTATATGACTGATGGGCAGTGCCTTCTGTGTCTAGTGTAATCCTCAGTCTGAGCCACCATGTACCTAATATGCACTTTTTTATTCCAGTCTGTTTTCATAATAGCAACATCTTTTAAGAAAGTATTACAAATGAACCTGATCTGGGTCCAGTGGTGTTTTACCTTCATCTATTCCTGTTCTAGTTAAGAAAATAAAGTGAGACAAACAAGTACCTTTATTAAAATCAGTTTGAACCCCCCCAACACAAGTTTGCTGCCAATTGTGATACTCTCTTGGCATTGTGCCAGTTAAAAATGCATTTTTATACAATTCAAAAATACTTGTGTTGAGCCAAGAGATAGGTTAATATAATGCAGTACTTATTTATGTATTTATGTACATACTCATTATTTATTTAGTTTACTTTTGATAACATGGTTAATATGCTGGCCTTTTGACACATTTAGTCATAACCCAAAATAATTTATATTTTGATGCACTTATTTTGCCATCTAAATAACCAGGGCAAAGGATTTTGTGCCTGTTATGAAAGACAATGATATGTTTGAGAGTAAGGTAGATAGATCTTTTTATAGGTTATACTGTCTAGAAACAAATAAAACATGTCAATTGTATATAGTCTGTTGTGGTAGAATAAATTACATCATCATTATATGAGAGAGAGAATATATTCTAGATATTTCAATAGAACACATAGCATAGTACTGTTATAAAATCAACACTGCACAAATCCCATCAGTAAAATAGTATACCCTGTATAAGAAACAGTTAAACAAACCAGCATTTAAACCATGGCCTGGGCTGAAACATTGCTCTCTAGTCACTAAAACACTGGACTGTACATACTGGACTGCTTGTCCTTAGTGCATGAGTACTTCTAGACAGACCTGGCTTGCCCAAGTAATACCCCATCACCTGATCACTTTAGGAAGATTTTAGGATGCATAGCAGTACCTTTAGTGATTTGTTTACACTGCACCCCCTCAGTTTAATGTGTCATTCCAAAAGCTGCAGTATTAGGATTGGTGCTTTATTCCTTATTCAAGGAAACATAGAAAGAATGTACCGATAATGTACAATCAACTCAATATGCAGATAATGGAACACTATTACACCACATTCAAGATTTACATTCACTTTCACAGGTCTGAATCTATTATTTCAGCAGTTCATTAAAAATAGATTGCTGTTTGGAATGCTACATCTGGCAAAAGTTGTGTCTCAGCTTTTTAGTGGCTGCATGCAAAGTAACAGAGTTTGTGGCATACCCACCCATCCACTTTGAATGAGCATCTATCAAACCAAAAACATATTCCCAAAGACCCGATTGGTATACTTGAGGTACAGATCACTTTTCTTGTCATTAGTTAAGTTTGATGTACACAGAACTAGTGGAAAACTGTTGTGGTGCTACTGATAAATGAGAGTGTGGGATGAAAAACGACCCTACAAACTACAGGTCCTTCAGTGATATAATTAAACAAAGAAATGTAGTGGCCATACAGAACTATATGAAGCAGGATCAGGTAACAAAAGAGACATATATATTGTATACAGACAGCTCAGCAGCACCTTAGAAACAGTCCAATATAGAAAGGCAGGCCAGGTGGCAAAAGGAAAAGGAGTAATGCCAGAAAAATGGATCAAAAACTGATGCAGGGGTAGTGTTGTCTGAGATTTACTATTAGTGAAAAGGAAGAGAAAATAGGGGTGCCACAAGTATAACAGACAGAAAAATAGGGGTGCCACAAGTATAACTGGGACAGAAAAATAGGGGTGCCACAAGTATAACAGAGACAGAAAAATAGGGGTGCCACAAGTATAACAGGGACAGAAAAATAGGGGTGCCACAAGTATAACAGACAGAAAAATAGGGGTGCCACAAGTATAACAGGGACAGAAAAATAGAGGTGCCACAAGTATAACAGGGACAGAAAAATAGGGGTGCCACAAGTATAACGAGACAGAAAAATAGGGGTGCCACAAGTATAACAGGGACAGAAAAATAGGGGTGCCACAAGTATAAAAGAGACAGAAAAATAGGGGTGCCACAAGTATAACAGGGACAGAAAAATAGGGGTGCCACAAGTATAACAGAGACAGAAAAATAGGGGTGCCATAAGTATAACAGGGACAGAAACATGGGGGTGCCGCACGTATAACAGGGACAGAAAAATAGGGGTGCCACAAGTATAACAGGGACAGAAAAATAGGGGTGCCACAAGTATAACAGAGACAGAAAAATAGGGGTGCCACAAGTATAACAGTGACAGAAAAATAGGGGTGTCATAAGTATAACAGAGACAGAAAAATAAGGGTGCCACAAGTATAACAGGGACAGAAAAATAGGGGTGCCACAAGTATAACAGAGACAGAAAAATAGGGGTGCCACAAGTATAACAGGGACAGAAAAATAGGGGTGCCACAAGTATAACAGGGACAGAAAAATAGGGGTGCCACAAGTATAACATAGAAAAATAGGGGTGCCACAAGTATAACAGGGACAGAAACACAGGGGTGCCACAAGTATAACAGACAGAAAAATAGGGGTGCCATAAGTATAACAGGGACAGAAACATAGGGGTGCTGCATGTATAACAGGGACAGAAAAATAGGGGTGCCACAAGTATAACAGGGACAGAAAAATAGGGGTGCCACAAGTATAACAGAGACAGAAAAATAGGGGTGCCACAAGTATAACAGGGACAGAAACATAGAGGTGCCGCACGTATAACAGGGACAGAAAAATAGGGGTGCCACAAGTATAACAGGGACAGAAAAATAGGGGTGCCACAAGTATAACAGAGACAGAAAAATAGGGGAGCCACAAGTATAACAGGGACAGAAAAATAGGGGTGCCATAAGTATACCAGAGACAGAAAAATAAGGGTGCCACAAGTATAACAGGGACAGAAAAATAGGGGTGCCACAAGTATAACAGAGACAGAAAAATAGGGGTGCCACAAGTATAACAGGGACAGAAAAATGGGGGTGCCACAAGTATAACAAACAGAAAAATAGGGGTGCCACAAGTATAACAGACACAGAAAATAGGGGTGCCACAAGTATAACAGAGACAGAAAAATAGGGGTGCCACAAGTATAACAGGGACAGAAAAATAGGGGTGCCACAAGTATAACAGGGACAGACAAATAGGGGTGCCACAAGTATAACATAGAAAAATAGGGGTGCCACAAGTATAACAGGGACAGAAACACAGGGGTGTCACAAGTATAACAGACAGAAAAATAGGGGTGCCACAAGTATAACAGGGACAGAAAAATAGGGGTGCCACAAGTATAACATAGAAAAATAGGGATGCCACAAGTATAACAGAGACAGAAAAATAGGGGTGCCACAAGTATAACAGGGACAGAAAAATAGGGGTGCCACAAGTATAACAGAGACAAAAAATAGGGCTGCCACAAGTATAACAGGGACAGAAAAATAGGGTCACCCCAAGGATAACAGGGACAGAAAAATAGGGGTGCCACAAGTATAACAGAGACAGAAAAATGGGGGCGCCACAAGTATAACAGGGACAGAAAAATAGGTGTGCCACAAGTATAACAGAGACAGAAAAATAGGGGCACCACAAGTATAACAGGGACAGAAAAATAGGGGTGCCACAACTATAACAGAGACAGAAAAATAGGGGTGCCACAAGTATAACAGGGACAGAAAAATAGGGCTGCCCCAAGTATAACAGGGACAGAAAAATAGGGCTGCCACAAGTATAACAGTGACAGAAAAATAGGGCTGCCTCAAGTTTAACAGGGACAGAAAAATAGGGGTGCCACAAGTATAACAGGGACATAAAAATAGGGCTGCCACAAGTATAACAGGGACAGAAAAATGGAGGCGACACAAGTATAACAGGGATAGAAAAATCAGGGTGCCACAAGCATAACAATAACAGAAAAAATAGGGGTGTCACAAGTATAACAGGGACAGAAAAATAGGGGTGCCACAAGTATAACAGGGACAGAAAAATAGGGGTGCCACAAGTATAACAGGGACAGAAAAATAGGGGTGCCACAAGTATAACAGGGACAGAAAAATAGGGCTGCCACAAGTATAACAGGGACAGAAAAATGGAGGCGACACAAGTATAACAGGGACAGAAAAATCAGGGTGCCACAAGCATAACAGTAACAGAAAAAATAGGGGTGTCACAAGTATAACAGGGACATAAAAATAGGGGTGAAACAAGCATAACAGAGACAAAAAATATGTGTGAGACAAGTATAACAGGGACAGAAAAATAGGGTTAACAAAAATAAGTGCTGACACTAGAAGTTTTAAGATTTTTGTAGTAGGCATATCTCAAAGTAATACATATGGGACATTATAAGTGTAGAAGACTTTAAGGTGATTAACAAGATTTCAGTAGAACTGGATATATGGGTGGGCTTAAGCAAGTCATGGGAATGGGTAGCTAAGCTGCAGTATATGTTCATTGTTAAGGGTTCATTGGTATTTATTTGTTAGGTTATTGATCTGTGAGGATCTTAAGAGGCTTAGCATTACTTTCACATGATTATTATTAGCCCTCATATTTTACAATAGGAGCTGTGTGAGATTGGTTAAAGCAAAAAATATTAATACACAAAGGAGATAACAGCCTAGGTCAGAAATACACAGCAAGGAAGAGGTGCTTAGGCTCTCTGCAAATAAGTAGGACTGGGATGCAATAATGCTGATAGGTTCAGTTACTCTGAACACAGCACAATGATCACTTGTAAAGTAAAACAAGGTTCTGGGATGCATAGATTGGGGACACAGTCAGGGGATACTGAAGTTCCTTTACTGTTGTGCAGATTACTAATGAGACCACTGTCTAACTGGATTCAAAAGGTCATTTTTTTATCTTGCGGTTGTGAAACTATCAGCTGCTGATTGGTGCATCTTCTCAGGTCTCCTCCATCCAGATTAATCCCCTCCTTCCCAAATGCCAGGTGCCAGCTGGCATAGACTGGCAGGAGAGTTAATTGCAAAACAGTGGGACACTGACAACTGTGACAACTGGACTGAAGAATTCAGCAATGGGCCAGAGTGATTAGAGACTTAGTCTGATGGGGCCAAAACTACAACTGTGGAACACAGATGGAAAAAGCATCAGACACACCAGGAAAGGCACCTTTGTAGGGACTATCCGAGTACTTAAATGTTTTGGATGATCACCCACCCTTTCCCTAACAAATCCAAGTCATATGTTTAATATGTTTTTAAATGCAGTTTCTTTAATTTCATTTATTTGCATCTCTTCGCATTTATTTTCCTATTAAAGAAGGAATCTAGCAAAAATACTAACAGTGCCATATACTGTCCTGCCAAACACATTTTATGTTTTTTTCTGCTTTTGTTTCAGTGTTGTCATCATAAATAGGACATTTTCTATGATTATATACCTCTTTTATAGCAAGGCCTTCTGGTAAAGAGTCTGTAACAAATCCTTGTCTTCAAAGACAGCTTATGAGCTATTGAGATTGTTAGCCTCTCCCTTCTGTAACTGAGCATGTCTCTTTTTTTTATTCTTTGCATTTATAAAGTGTTAACCTATAGAGAAATGTAGCACTATCCCTTCTAACATCTACACATAAGATAGGTGTGCTGTTCCAACAACTAGCTCACCGTGCAGAGAGACAGAGGATAGTGGTCCTGGCATACCTCACAACTTCTTAGTGCAAGAAATCTGGACAAAGTTAAACATGTTTGGGGGACAAAGGTCCAAAAATAGGGACAGATTGTAAATACTGCTCTTATAAATGTAGAAAGTTGCTAGAATAACAGGTTTTGTATTGGAGTGCATTTTTAAGGATATGAAGTCTAAAACTCAAATGTATGCCTTTATTTAGTGAATTCAGCCCTATGTGATTTGCAAGAAAAACACACATTTTATGTGGAACAGACCAAAAATATGAAGCAAAAATCTAGACAATCTGTGAAAATCTGGACAGCTGAAAGATATGTGCCCTGAAGTCAGAAGGTTGTCTGTAAGGAGGACTGATTGACCAGAAACCAAATATCTTTCACTGTGAACAGATGTTTTTTGCTGCAGGATATATACCCAGCAGAGACTAAAGGGTAGCCACTGGTGACAAAGTCTGAGGGTCTATGGGGGGACATGCTACAAAATGCATCTGCTGGGTACTTACTTTATGGAACCATGCACCAAAAATAACTTCCCTCAAAAGTGCTCATTGCTCAAAAATATCATAAATCCAACCTGCTATGGCTATGTGAATAAGGGCATTTACTATATATTGTATGGCAACAGTAATTATCTTGTCTGTGCTTAAAAAAATTTTATTAGGGGAGTGAGGTGAGATGACAGTGACCTTAACTCAGTAAACATTAAGAGATCACAAAAATTAAAAAAATTAAGTTTTGTTTTACTTGGGTTCCTCTGCTGAGTTACACATCATTTGACAAGACAAATGTAGAGTCATCAAAAATGCATGCCCCCATATTATCCTGGATATAAAATGTAAGCCTGTAGAGAATTTAGTATAGTATGAGATAGTATGAGGCTGTATTAAAATGAGAACTTGTTCTGTAATATTGATTCTTTTTTTATGACAGAATTCATATCCTTTTCCCTCGGCTATCCATGAAATTACCATCATTAAATAAGCTGTTCTGATCATTATCCACTCTCTTGTTTTGATCATTGTCCTCTCTCTACCAGGGTCAGCAGTCTTACTTCTTCAGATATTGTGTTTTTTTATTTGCTATTATTCAGGGAGTTCATTCACAACATTGTGAACTGAATAGGTCTGGCTAGCTGTCCAAAATGTTCCTTGATTTCTGCAAACAAATTCTGTACAGTACTCTCTTGCCTTATTTGGGAAGTTAGCCTCTGACTGTAGCTTTGTTTCCAAGGTCTTTGAGGACAGGAGAGGTGGTCTTAATTATGTCTGGATCATGCTGAGCAAAGGGGGAACCACACTTCCTGAACTGTGTGAGATCCTATCTTCTTACCAGCTATACAAGGTAACCATCAGAGATACATTCCTGGCCATGTTTCTTTAGCTTCACTTTGTACCTATAGAAGCATTTTCCTTTAAGCCCCGTAATAGAGATATTTGAAGTTTGCTGATACATTGATTAACAGTCTCACATTACATTGTGGTTTATATCTGAGAAACTTTATTCCTCCCCACCCCTAACGAGCTTCCACTGCAGTACCAGTATGGTATAAACTCTGCACAATAAGCACTGGCACTCCACATTCTAAAATGTTTTCTCTGGATGGATTGTTTCTGCCACAACAATCTACATGGAATATTGTCAACTAGCTTGGCTTGAAAATATGCATTTGCAAGTTGCTGCTCGACTTCCCCTCCTCCCACATACCCACAAATACACATGAGGACAGATGGGATGATGTGTGTTTTCATTTCATACCTCCAATTAGCATCCGTCGTGTTGAATGTAAACTGTTTTAACATCCAGGATCAATAAAGGGCACAGCTTGGGGATGGTAATTAATTGGTAACAGTCTGCAGCTACAACATTAAAAGACAGCAGTCTGATAATGAGACGCAGACACTTTGTAGCAGCAGCTTATGAATTTATTAAATCGCCAGGGCCTAGATAGCAGAGCTTAATTGTGCATTTGTCACAGTTACACTTTATTATAACTAAACTGAAGCGACTTCATTGAAGAACAAGAGTATATGCATTTATTTCTCCAGTGAGCTCAGCAGGCAAGAATCATTCAGAAGGAATATGGAAAAAGCATCCAAGCAGACTATAATCAGTGTGACATTACTGTTACTGGAACTGGCAGAGTTTCTGTGACTGAATTACATGATAATGCGGCATCCTTCATTTCTTATTTACAATACATAACATATTACTTTACTGTTGAGGTATGATAATATGGCATCCTTTATTTGTGTTACTTGGGTTTCTCTGCTGAGTTGCTTAAGATATGTATATATAATGGCTTGCTTTTTTATTGCTATGGCCTACAAACCCACAAGGCTTGTGGTTGGTGAAGGAAAAATTATAGTTAGAGCACTCTGACAAATTTTCAAGCACTAACTACCCACTAAAAACAAAGCTGAACAGCTATGGAAAATGTGTATGTCTGCATGTTTTCAATCAGGTTAAGACATGTACTGTGGGTGGCACTGTGGTACAACAGTTAGTAACAGTGCCTCACAATACTCAATTGTCTGGTTTGGTTCCTGCCCAGAATGGCTTATGTGCAGAGTTTTCATGTCCTTGTTTTGCTTAACATGGGTTTTCAACAGTTTTCAGTCTCTGCCCACATCCCAGACACGCGGATAGGAAAACTAGCAATACTTGACATATTCATAGATATGTATACAGTATGGGCATGCATGTGTCTTATGAAGCATCTCATCTGGGAATCGATCCTGCCACTTGCCAAGATAGGTTCCTGAACCATACAATGCCAAATTGGAAAAACAAATATTAAAAAAAGATGGACTGATTATGTGTATTCCTCTAGCCTAGCCTTGTACCCTGACAGTCTCACTTCTACTGTGCTCAGTAGAAACGAACAATAGTTATGAGACTGATAGGAATGATGACAGCAAGTGCTTGCCGCAGGGTTTCACAATGCTATTGCAGTTATATGAAACTTCAAGCATATGCACACTTCACAGAATACATCATTTTGCAAAATATGAAATAGACTTCAAACCAAACTGAGGTGTAGCAATTTGGTTTAGAGAGTTAAAACTCTAAAAACAGGTCTGACATGTTTCAGTACAAAAACATGTTTCAATAACATGGAATTAATGGTACTATAACAGTCTTTAAACTACAATAAGCTACTTGAATGGACACACGCACACACACATACACACACACACACACATATATATATATATATATATATATATATATATATATATATATATATATATATATATATATATATATAGATAGATAGATAGATAGATATAGATACAGATAGAAATAGATATAAATAAGATTGTCAGGGTGAAGTGCAAATGAAACTGAGTAGACATAAAATAGTTGCAATGGCAGTAAATAGGGGAAATGAGAAGAAGCAGAGATTTGAGATATAAATGAAAATAGTGGAGCAGGTTTACAGCTTCAAGTACCTGGGAAGGATGGCTGAGGACAAGGACAGTCTGAATGGGGAGATCAAAGCTAGAATCAAAGGGGCTGCAGCCAATTGGCACAGAACATCACAGTGTATGACAGAAGAATGCCAAAAAAACTGAAAGATATGGTAGAGAAAACAGTGGTGCCACCAAAACTGTAAGGTACAGAAACCTGGGCAGTGAAGGCAGAGCAAGAGAAGAGGCTAGAGGTGATGGAGATGTAGTGCCTGACATGGGTAGTAAGATGCACACTGTGGGACAGATGAAGAAAGGATGACATCAGAACTGAAGCCCATGTAACTCCAACTGCAGAGAAGGTCAAGGAGAACAGATTACAGTGGTTCAGACACATGTACGAAAGCTGAAGACAATCTGATGATAGAAGATTTGGGACAGACAAGAAGAAGGCAAGTGGACACAAGGCAGATCTCTGAGAGTCAGGCATGAGTGTCGCAGAATGCAGGACAGTGTGATAGAACAGGGACAGATGGCGACATTTGACATGATACCTCAACCCCACGTAGAAAATGGGAAAATGAGGTTGATGATGATGAGGGCTAAGTTTGTTACAGAAAAGTAATTAATTTGCAGGAGTTTGAACTTTCCTTTCTTTGTACAATATACCTGAGTTAGACAGCAGAAATAATTTGAAATACATACTTACACTTACTCTGGTGATGTTCTACTGGCACAGTAACATAATGCACTTACTCACTAGCAACACATCCAGGTATAATTGTAATGAGTTCCTGCACTATCTCTAACTTAAAATATATGTCTTCTAGGTGTCTGTTATATAATCTCTTGCTTGAAGATAGAGAAGAGGAGTGGAATAAAGTTTTTTTTTTTTTTTAATACAAATATGCCATTAAGTTATCTGAACTGTTGTTCATATGCTCTTACTGCTGTTAGGGCAAATGACAAATGCTTTTGTTGATGCTTTACTCTAACCTATATTGCAGCTTCTATTACATCACTTTAAAGAATGTTGACAGCTGTTTAATGGCTTGTAAGCTTACACATTATTCCTTCATATATTTTTATTTTTTTTTTGCCTTTAAGGTGTGCACTGCATATAAAAGGGTGCAGATGTTCACAGTCCAGAGGAAACAAATTACATTTTAAGCAAGTGCATGTGTTGTGTTGCCTTCAGGCTCATCCCTGCAGCTGATGTCATGCACTCCATGTGAATAGACATTAGCCATGCTGTTGTAGATAAGAGGTAAGACAAGTGGCCGGAACCACTAATAATATCTTTAAGGTACGGCACAACACTGCTGTTTCCATAGACAGGAGATAACAGGGTTCATTCACCCACAGAGTGAGTTATCTGACTGTATGAATGCCCTCTTCAGGATCAGTTGGAACAGGGTGCAGGGAAGCCATTTTCTGACAAATTTAACCACAACCTGCAAGATCTCCACTGCAAACCAGAGGTGTACAATCACTAATCTTGTTCTGTCATAAAGGCGCAGATTGTACCAAAACTTAGCAGCTCACCAGCAGATCCAGATTGATTGCCCCATCAAATACATGACCATTGTATTATGAAGATGCAGATTTTACAGTTGACTACAACACTGTATGCTAATTTTGCCAATCAGCTGCAGATTTGTTGCCTTCTCATAGAGAAATGAACATATGTAAGACTCTTCTAACATGACATTGGGTGTGACCATGGAAAATAAGTGATATCTACTGCAGCAGGAGTGGTAAGTGAGAATGGAGGTTGGACAGGTGTCGAAACTAGCAGGCACTTTTGCTGATAATTCCTTAACATTTGACTATCATGTCTCCACAATAGTTCAGAAAACCTCTTATCTAAACTAAACAAACAACAAATTGAAGTTATTGATAAACAAATTACTTAATCAGATATACAAAGTCAAGTGGTAAGCTTAAACTAAACAAAGCTCCAGGTAATGATGGAATTATTCCTGAAATTTTAGATAATGCCCAAAATGGCTATTTCCTTACTACACAAAGTATATAATTCGGCCCAAAGTGATAATATTACACCCCCTTCCTGGAAATATACATTTATATCCCCTATTTTAAAATCAAATTGTTTGTTTGTGTCTTTCGGCTTTTCCCGGTTAGGGGTCGTCACAGCGGAACTCCGGTCCGCTAATGATTGGTAGTGGATTTTTACGTACCGGGTTACCAGCCCTGACGCACAGCCTTCATTGAAGGCACACCCCATTCACATATGCCTCCACACAGAAGACGCTCTAGCTGAGAATCGAACGGGACAACGTCTTGCTATGAGGCGACAACGTTACCGCAGCACCACCACCGCAGTAATTATTTTAAAATCAAATAAAGACCCAAAATTTTGTTCTTCATACAGACTAATATCTTTACTGAATATTGATTATAAGATGTTTATGAATATATTCTCAGAAAGAGTGAAGAAATTCTTACCTCACTTAATAGACGAAGACCAGACAGGATTTATAACTATAGATATTATAGACTTCTCACAAAGGAAGAAAAGGAACTTATCATTAATTAGTCTTGATATTAATGCTGCCTTTGATTCTATTAACTGGATCTATCTATTTACTCTTTCGGAGTGCTTACATTTTTCACATAACTTTATTAATCTTCTAAAACATTTATATGAAGAAACCTATGCATATATCAAAATAGGGTCATATATTTCCAATAAAATATCTATTACAAAAGGCACCAAACAAGGATGTCCTCTCTCTCCTCTACTATTTACTTTGATCATGGAATCCTGGGCAAATGAAATAAGAAATAATAAAGAAATAGAGGGTTTGGAAATGGATAAAGACAATATAGCCAAATTCCAGCTGTTTGCGAATGATCTTATCACCACAAAGGGAAATGACTCCTCATTCATGTCATTATATGAATCAATTAAAACATTTCAAATGATGTCCACTCTATCATTCAATGACAATACAACAAAAATTCTACCCATATATCCTAATAATAAAAAAATTAAAAAAGCATGATAGGAAATACATATTACATTGCTAACGCAGATCAAATCACATATCTTGGAATCATTCTTGCCAAAGACATTAAATCAATAATTCAATTAAACTATAACAAATGTTTACAAAATATCCAAGAATTATTTTCAAAATGGAATACAATAACATTTACTACTGAAGAAAGACTAACCATTATAAAAATGATAATTCTACCTAAAATCTTATACATAATACAATCCATTCAAATTCACCCTCAAAACGGTTTATAAATAAACTAAACACTTTAATACTAAGATTCTTTTGGTCACAAGTAAAACCTAGAATTACTATTAATCAACATACTAACAGCTGGAAGAATGGTGGAATAGCTTTCCCAGATCTAAATCTCTATTCGATTTCCGCTATAATAAGATCAATTTCTCAGCTCTTAGATATAACCTATTTAGCTAAATGGAAATTTTTATGGGAAGTATCAGCCATGGAACTTATAATGAGACCAACATCATATCAACTAGAATTCATAAACATACCTTTTATATGGATCTTAAAAGAATATTTTATCACACATACTAATCCTAATCATACTTCCAGTTACATACATAATATTATAATTAACTTTAGAAACTTTATATATAAACATGTTAAATATAAAGACTACTTTTTTTTGTTATTTCCTATAGCATATATACAAGAGATTTTTGTTACCTCGGATATTAACAAAATTTCCCAACTGAAAAACAATGAACTCAAATACTGGTTCCAACTAACTTATAGGTTCATAGGTTCATAGGTAGGTACTAGGCTATTGGCCCAAGGGCCTACATAAGTCTAGCCAGCAAGGTACCATAGCTTACGCCACCCAAGAAAGTTATTTTCCTGTGCCACTGTCCAGCAGAGACACAAAAGTGATCCCCGGGGTGTATTTCCTATTTCCCATCCACTCATCAAGATTTTTCTTGAAGAGTGCTAATGAAGAAGTTTGCTTGACATAGATGGGTAACTTGTTCCAGAGTATAGGAAGTCTCTGGGACAGGAATTTATCCGTCCAGTGTGTCCTGTTTATTGTGGTGACAAAGTTTAGGTCCCTAGAGTGTGTAGCTTGGAGGGATTGGGATTTGTTTAGGTGTAGCATGTCCAACAGCTCTGGGTTTGACATGGCTTTATATGTTAGGCAGAGATCACCCCGGAGTAGGCGATATGCTACGGAGTAAAACTGGAGTTTTTTAAGGCGGTCAGTGTAGGGAATTTGTTTGAGGCCAGTAATCCTCTTTGTAAGGTACTTCTGTGGCCTTTCCAGCTGCTGCAGATGTCTTGTGAGGTACATTCCAAAAGGGGCGTTGTACTCTATAATGGGTCTAATGAGTGACAAGTAGAGGGGAACAAGGACCTCTTATTTCCTGGATGAGAACCCTTTTATGATGAGGTGTGTCACATAGAAGGACTTCCAGCGATGTGACTATCAAAGGAGAGACTGTGGCGATGTGACTATCAAAGGAGAGACTGCTGTCCACGTGGGTCCCAAGGTCTCTTATCATGCATTCAGTGTTAAGCAGATTGCTGCCTATGTGGTAGTTCATGGGTACAGCGTTTTTACCAAAGGGGATGACACTGCACTTTTTGGCATTGAGCTTGAGGCCATGGCTCTGACACCAGGCATCTGTCTCAGTGAGGCCCTTCTGTAGGATGTCCACATCATTTAGGGACTTGACTATGACTCCTAGTTTGCAGTCATCTGCGAACTTCATCAGCCAGAGGCCTTCTGTGTTAGCCTGTACTTCAGAGAAGTAGATACCAAACAGGAGAGGTCCCAGGACGGAACCCTGTGGCACTCCACTTGTCACTGCCTTGAGGTCAAATTTGGAGTCTGCAACTTTTACAGTGTGGGTTCTGTCAGTGATCTAGTTGGCAACCCATCTTGTGACGTAGGGATTTATACCTAGTTTAGTGAGTTTAGCTATAATTCCAGAATGGGGGATGGTGTTGAAAGCCTTGGCGAGGTCAAGATAGGCTGTGTGAACCACCTTACCCTCATCCACGGCTTTGGTGACTGCCTCAAAAAAGTTGATTAGGTTCAGGAGGCATGATCTGCCTTTCACAAACCCGAACTGGGTGGGATCCAGAGTTTGGAGATTACCAATGTCTTTGTTTATGAGTTCCATGATGATACGTTCCATGGCCTTGCAGTCCAGGCTCGTCAAGCTAATAGGTCGATAGTTCCCAGGATCAGTGGTGGCTCCCCCTTTGTGGAGTGGGATAACTGTTGCTGTGCACCATTCAGTGGGCACAAAGCCTGATGCAAGGCTATTATTGAACATGGTGCTTAAGTGGGGAGCCAGTTCATTCTGAAGTTCATGTAAAACGCAGCCTGGGATGTTGTCCAGTCCCATGGATGCTGTGTTTTTGGCTTATGAATACAAGACTAGTTCAATGGATCATATTATACAGAAATATAAACTTAATAATTTCTCATGGTTAGATATACAGACGCTTATACTATATCTTGACAATAAGCTGAAACTAGCTTCATCAACTAGCAAACATGACACCAGGATATTATTACAATTTCTTCAATCAACATTATTACACCAGCATACATATTCAGGTAGTCTCTCCTTTATTTATAGACTTTTAAGAGAAGAAACATTTTCTTGCACACATAACTACTGGAGTTATTATAGTTTAATTATTCATAATTCCCCAAGTGTATGCTACAATCACCTGGGAAAACATCATTTTCTTTGAAATGGAAGATTTACACATGGATATTCATGAATAGATCCTTTATACACCACAAATAATGGACAAAATTAATAAAAAACAGTGCATCTGTAATAGATGCAACTCTAATGTAGATATTAACTGGGCACATATGTTTTTTTTACTGTCCAACCTTAAATTTCTTTTGGAATAAAGTAAATGACTTTTTACGAGCACTTTTTTCAGACTTCATATTGAATAAATCATTAATCATATTTAATACGCCTGTTCCACAATGTGTTAGGAAACCAAATACTCATTACTATGGACTATATTGGCAGTGGCTAGAAAGATCATAACAAAAAATTGGATTTTAAAACATCCTACATTCTCTGAGTTTATTAATTTATTAAAAGAAGTTAGTCATTTACAGATAAGAACCATAACCTCAAACTTCTAGAAAGACATATGAATATCATTTATGGTTAACTTACAAAATATGTTGGAAAAAATTATCATTTTGCATAAAGGTAATTGACTTTCCTTGTCATTCATGAGAACAAGTTACAAAAGGAAGGTTATAGTGTATGTTAATGTATAAATACTGGATGTCTATGTACATACTTTAGTTTGTTTGCTTTGTTATTTGTATATTCATATTTAAATGCTTTAAATATATGTTATCAATGTGTAAATCTGTAATGTAAATTATCTTATATATGTCTATGTGATTGTTTTCATTATAATCAAAATCAATAAAACTGTTTAAAAAAAAAGAAAACCTTTTATCTGGCCTATCAGTTTTCAAAGGCATCTCCACTAAATCCATAGATGTCTTATTTACCCTTTACTCCTATCTTCACAGACCCATTATTGAATATAATGCACCTTTGGGAAAGTAACTGTCTAAACATACCACACAACTTGAGAGACCTCAGATATTCATAACTAAAAAGATCAATGGCCTCAGTAATCTTAGTTATCGGGACAGCCTGGCAACCATTTCTTTGTACTCAGCTTTTTGCAGGCTAACCTGTGGAGATCTGTATCTAGGCTTTTTAACCATAAACATTACATTGTTAATCCAACCCTATTTGACCTACTATTCCTTCATAGAACCAATGCTAACTTACATACTTAGTTAAAGAAACAAAACCTTCATCAGCAGATAAATAAGACATGTTAGCATGATAAATTCATATCCAAATGTACCCCTCATCTCTGGCTCTGGAGAACAAAGCATTCATCTGCTTAGGCCACAAGGACAGGCACTGTTCTTCTCTTCTTGACAATTTGCATGTGTGGTGGGAGGGGGATAAAATCCAAATGAAGAGGAAGAAGAGAATCCCTCAACACTGAACCAAGACTGCAATAAATTCAGGTGCTCTGGGGGCAGAGATAGATAAAGCCCTGTCTCTGACCCAGCCAACCCAGGTTCTACTAGTGGCTCAGGTGATTGACGGAGCATCATGGAGGGATGGGAGTTACCATCCCTGGGGGGGGGGCAGTCCTGGGGACATCTGCTGCAACAATCCCTGGTGGAGGCTGGAAATGTTAGGAGCTGTGATTTGAGGGGGGAAAGGCGGGAGAAGTGGCTGAGCTGCTATGGAGCTGGAGTAATACACCACACATGTCCACTGTACGCCTGCCCCTCAGAAGTAATCATGGGACTGCAAATTACAGGAAAAGGGAGAAGCAGCTTAAGCCATTAGAATAAATTCCCCAGCTAGAACATGGATAGTACCAACTGCTCCTTCAAGCTAGTGACTACATTTCCTTAAAGTGATTTGCTCTTCATAAATTCTTTACCTTTGCACTACACAAGGTAGTGCACGAAGTGTCAAATAACATTTCTGCAGCATTGCATGTCTAGCAGCTTCTTTTGCTGGTGGAAAAGTTTTTTTTTATATTATGGCTTTCCCTATGATCATGCCACTGAACTGAAAAGTGAACTTTAACCTCAGTAACATCATGGCACTGAAAGCATGAAATGTGTCCATAGATTTAATAGGTGCATTACCATACATGAACAGAGGTGCACCCATTACAGTCAATGGACTCAGAGCTTGCTCTGCTTACAGTGACATCAGGATGGACCGCAGTAAATTTATTTGGGCTATGGTGTAATAAAAAGTTTATGAAGCTTTTTATTAAAAAAAATAAGCAGACCGAATAAATACTAAATTACAACAATGTAGCTTGCACCAAACTCACTAGATACCATGAATCATCTACGATCATGACCAAATTACTTTAAAAGCTGTAGCATTGGTTCAAATCTGGAAACACACTAAGTCTGCCATAACACTGCACTGGATTAAAAGGATAACTGGCTTTATCACTTTTCAATAATAGCCACCAGTAATTTCCCTGAGAAGTCCACAAGTTTATCAAAAATGGAGATGAGAGAACATCACTGTCTAATTTTTTGCAAAACAAATCATAAACTAAATAACTGTAATCTCTGCAGTGTTAGGACTAGGCTCATTAGAAGTCTTAACTGAACATCATTGTGCTTTATTACACATAACCCCAATGTTTTTAGGTTTGCAGCTCTATAACAACTTCCAGATGGAAATGGTGTTCTAAAAGAAAGAAGTGTGCTTCATTTTAATGTATGGCACACATATCCTAAGGGTACAGACAATGAAATCCTTTGGAAATCATGTTCAGTAGCTTTATTTAAATTTGTTTTTGCCAAGTGATTGCATATTGGATTTTTCACTTTCTAGGTTTTTGCATTTAGCATGAGATAAACAATGAATGAGGTAATGAATTCTGCACTGTTTTGCTGTGTTTATTGTCTGAACTATTAATTCTGACATAAAAATAAGGGAATATTTGACGTTTTTCTATAACTGCAAAAAGGAACATTCAAGAGTACTGGTTGCTGGAAATTAAATTTGTATAAAGGAAGCGTTGTTTCACACATCCTCTCCATTATGGACTGTGAAAATTTTTCTCTGCTAGTAAATTCTGAGATGTTTGAGGACTAATATGGCATGGCTAAGCTACTGTAAATTCAGGGTGCCTAGGACCTACCAGTCCTCAGGCCACAAGGAGATAAACTCGTAATTTTTTCCAAAGGGATAGTCCATAGTTCTATCTATGAGAAAAGTCATATTTCTGTCCTGTTACCAGACATCCCTGCTTTCCTTGTAGGCCAAAGGGAGCAACCCATCTTTCCATGATTTGTTAATCATTTAAGAAGGTTTGTGGATTGACAGCATGTAAGTAGGCAGGTCTTGAAACATGTATACCTCTCAACCTCCAAGCATTAAAAGGCATAGCACTAGCCTTTAGAGATTGTAGCACAGGGTTAGGAAGAGGACCACTTTCTTATTTTTTCACAATAAAAGGTCCTTATATATTACACCCTATGTAGTTAGCGGCAATACATCTTTGCATAGGCTTGGCTTATATATTTAATAAAGTATGTATTCACAAACAGGTCTGACTTTGTGAGGAATATCATACATCCAGGAGGAAGAAGGAACAAGGTTAAATATAAAAGCAAAGATCATAATTAAATCATAGCAAGTCGAGAGGTATAGAAATATGTGTTCAATCTAAGTAAATAATTATTTGTAAATTACTTTTTGTTCAATAGTATACAGTCAGGAATTCTAAAATAATCAAATATCGATGTAACTCAAAGAATACAGCAAAGTGTGGTTGCCTTTTGTTAAAAACCTCATATTATAACTTTGGCTAAGGTCTTGGAGCTACTTGGCTCACCATGTAATGTTGGTCCCTCCATACTGGCCTCAACAGAGATATATGCTAATAGATGACATGAAGAACTTTGGGAGAGTGTGCTATAGAGCTGGGTATGATTAAGTAGAATCTCCACACCAGCAAGCTGAGTTTAAGACTTCTGATGGCTATTTAGTAGAACTGAAATAATTCCAGGTGGTAGTCACAATCAGTTGTAAGATGAAATGGATATATTGTATTTATGTTCACAACTGGATAAATTGGGAAATATGGAATTCCATAATAATCTAATAATGTAAGGTATGCCAGAAAATGTAGACACAGTTAATAGGGCAAGTTTTGTAGAGAAATTAATAGATGAACTACTTTTAAAGATACTTTTAAAAACATTTGAAGCCAGGAGAAAATAACAGATTTATTTTGATTATGGCTGCTTCCCTTCTCTTAACAGATTTATTTTGATTATAAGTGCTTCCCTTCCCTTACTGTTTACAGTATTCATCATTACAACTGAAAAAATTCCTAAAATAGTATCACCTTAAATCACTTCTGATAAATCCAGGTGGGCTAACAAAATGTGATCTAGAGTTGTTCCAAATATATATAAGAGTCTTAAGAAGGTTTGTGGATTGACAGCATGTAAGTAGGCAGGTCTTGAAACGTGTATACCTCTCAACCTCCAAGCATTAAAAGGCATAGCACTAGCTTTTAGAAATTGTAGCAGAGGGTTAGGAAGAGGACCACTTTCTTATTTATTCAGAATAAAAGGTCTTTATATATTATACCCTATGTAGTTAGTGGCAATAAATCTTTGCATAGGCTTGGCTTATATATTTAATAAAGTATGTATTCACAAACAGGTCTGACTTTGTGAGGAATATCATACATCCAGGAGGAAGAAGGAACAAGGTTAAATATAAAAGCAAAGATCATAATTAAATCACAGCAGTTGAGAGGTATAGAAATATGTGTTCAATCTAAGTAAATAATTATTTGCAAATTGCTTTTTGTTCAATAGTATACAGTCAGGAATTCTAAAATAATCAAATATCAAAGAATACAGCAAAGTGTGATTGCCTTTTGTTAAAAACCTCATATTATAACTTTGGCTAAGGTCTTGGAGCTACTTGGCTCACCATGTAATGTTGGTCCCTCCATACTGGCCTCAGTAGAGATATATGCTAATAGATGACACGAAGAACTTTGGGAGAGTGTGCTATGGAGCTGGGTACCAATCTGGGCATACTGGGGCAATGAAGCAATTGCCTCATGTACACAGACAACTCTCTCCTCCTACCACCCAACACTACAACCTGTGAGAGATGCACTTACATAGCCAAACTGGAAGCAATGCTCTCTCCACTCAAAATTGTGCTAGGCAGTCAAGAGGAGAAGGTTAACACCCGCACTGCACCTCAAGCAACACACAGCCTTTCTAAACCCACACCACCAGCACCCACACATAGCAACATTAAATCCACATATGCGGAGGCCCTTAACTGTAACCTGCCCAAGCAACAAGGACCTCCAAAGCTGAAATGGAAACAAACACCAATGACAACCAGTGTCACATAGCTCACAACAACAGTATGCCACCCAGGAACAGCCCCTAAGGCAAGACAACATACCTAACACTTTAGTCATAGCTGACTATAGTCAGGCACACTGATGCCCCACTCACCAGGCTGAACAAGGGAAAATTACAGTCAGCTGCCTGTCGGGTGCCAGGATCCACCACATAACGCATGCACTCAAGTCAATCCACAAGTACAAATATGACTGTGCCATTGTCCATGCTGGAATGAATGACTTGAGATGTATCTCCCTGAACTACATGAAAAGAGACACGGAAGAGATCTCAAATCATGTCGCCCAGGCAGGTATGACCCTAGCCCTGAGTAGCATCCTGCCTTTGCCCAGAATGATACCACAATATAAGAACAAAATGATTGACTTCAACAATTGGCTATGCTTCTGGTGTCATTCAAAGGGGATCCAGTATCTGTCTGCCTGGGAAGACATGATTGACAGACTACGATGCTTTGCCAGAGATGGTCTGCACCTGTCGCCCCTGGGATTCAGGTTACTGGCTAAGGCTCTTGCCACCCCTATAGTGCCTTTTTTAGGCAAAGTTCAAAGGACAAAACCACCACCATAACAGGTACAAGCATGCAAATTCTGAAGGTAATGCTGCTCAATGCTAGAAGTCTAAACCTCAAAATGCACTCACTCGATGCACTCCTAAAAATGGAGAACATCGATATCTGTGCAGTAACTGAGACCTGGTTCAAGGCTCCAGAGAGCACCCCTGCAATACCAAGCTACAACTCTTACCACACTTTTCGGCCACCAAACCAGGACCAAAACACTAAAGGTGGAGGAGTGTCCATATTCACCAAGGATATTCACACCATCAGGCTAGTTGCCCAACACAATGCATTTGAAATTCTCCAGGTGCAACTAACCCTAGGTAAGACTGCAATCCAAATTCTAGCTTGCTACAGATCCCCCACCATGCCCCAAGATTTTCACTACACCTTTCCAAACATACTGGAAAATATTAAGATACAAACAAACACCCTAATACTGAGTGATTTCAACTACCTTGCCATTAACTGGGAAAACTACTCATGTACCTACACCTTTGCCCAACGGTTCTTGGAATTCATAAATTCCAATGCCTTGGATCAACTAATCCGTAGTCCCACTAGGGGCTGCAATATCCTAGACCTGGTCATTATCAACATGGGAAATCGATGCTCCACACCTATGGTCACCCCTCGTTAGTCAGGTCTGACCATAAGCTAATCACCCTTAACATCCACATCCCACCCCCACTCCCCAGTAAGGAAAACTCCATAAAAAACTTCTCCAAAGCCAACTTCATGCTACTCAAGTCAGAAGTGACAAACTTCATGACACCCATGCAGACGGGAACTGAAAGTTCGACTGCTGAATCCTACACTAAGGCACTGTACAAGCACCTCCACTCATGCATGAATCGTGCCATTCCAAATAGAACCAAGATGCTCTCCTCCAAAAAAAGGAAGCCAATCTGGTGGCCCCCTGCCATAAACAAACTTTACAACAAAAGGAAGAAACTGTTGCAGAAAAGAGGAAAATCCCAGGATGCAAAAACCTCCCTTACCAGCCTCAGTAAAAAGCTGAGATCCCTCATAAAATCCTCCAAAGCTAGTTATGAAAATAAAATTGCCAAAGATTCCAAAGACAACTACAAGGCATTCTATAGTTATGTCAAAAATCTAAATGGTAATGTTCAGATCTGCTCTGAGCTACAACAGAATGGCATTAAATATACTGATCCCAATGATATTGCCAATACCCTGGCAGATCAATTCAGTGCCAACTTCACCCCCTCTCACCCCCTACATGGTCCATCTCAATACCAGAAGATTGCCAAATTCCAGTAATAACAGCCATACAGGTAAAAAACGCACTCTCCAAAGCTAAGAATGCAACATCCATGGGACCAGATGACATCCCGGGCTGTGTATTACATGAACTACAAAATGAACTGGCACCTCACCTAAGTGTTATGTTTAATCATAGCCTCATCTCAGGCTTTGTGCCCACTGAGTGGTGCACAGCTACAGTTATCCCACTCCACAAGGGGGGATCCACCTTGGATCCCGGGAACTACCACCCCATCAGTCTGACAAGCCTGATCTGCAGGGCCATGGAATGTATTATCATGGAACTTATAAACAAAGACACTGGCAACCTTCAAACACTGAACCCCACCCAGTTTGGGTTTGTGAAGGGCCGATCTCATCTCCTGAACCCGATTGACTTCTTTGAATCAGTTTCCAGAGCCGTGGATGAGGGTAAGGTGGTCCACACAGCCTATCTAGACCTTGCCAAGGCCTTGGACACCATCCCCCACTCTGGAATCACAGATAGACTTACTAAGCTAGGCATTAATCCCTACGTCACTCGATTTGTTGCCAACTGACTTACTGACAGAACTCACACTGTAAAAGTAGCCGACTCCAAATCCAGCTCCAGACAAGTGACAAGTGGAGTACCTCAGGGTTAAGTCCTGGGACCGCTCTTGTTTGGCATCTACTTCTCCGAAGTACAGGCCAACACTAAGGGACTCTGGCTAACAAAGTTCGCCGATGACTGCAAACTGGGAGTCATTATTGAATCCCCAAATGATGTGGATACTCTATAAAAGGGCCTTACAGAAACAGATGCTTGGTGTCAGAGCCATGGGTTCAAGCTCAATGCCAAGAAATGTATAGTTATTCCCTTTGGGAAAAAACGTGTACCTGTGAATTACCACATAGGTGGCAGTACACTAAACACCAAAAGTGTGATAAGAGACTTAGGGACACAGGTGGACAGTGGTCTCACCTTTGATAACCACATCGTCACAGCAGTCAGGAAATCCTTCTATGTGGTATACCTCATCACTAAGGGCTTTTCATCCAGAAAAAAGTAGGCCATTTTCCCACTGTACTCATCCCTCATTAGACCCATTATAAAATACAATGCCCCGTTTGGTATGTACCTCTCAAGACATCTGCAACAACTGGAAAGGCCACAGAAATACCTCATCAAATGAATCACAGGCCTAAAGCAGATGTCCTATGCTGACCGCCTTAAAAAACTCCAGCTATACTCTGTCACATATCGTCTACTCAGAGGCAATCTCTGCTTAACATACAAGGCCATGTCAAACCCTGAGCTGTTGGACATGCTACACTTAAAGAAATCCCAATCCCTCAGAAACACACACTCCAGGGATCTAAACCTTGTCATCACAATAAACAAAACATGCTGGAGGGATAGGTTCCTAACCCAGAGACTCCCCAGACTCTGGAATAGACTGCCCATACATGTCAAGCAGAGCGCCTCCTTGGCCCTCTTCAAAAGGAACCTTAACGATTGGATGGGAGAAAGGAAATTCACCCCAGGGATCATGTCAGTCACCCTGCTAGACAGTGGTCCAGGGAAGTAAATAGTGTGGGAAGAAATAGCCAGGGAATTGTTATGGCTAGGCTTATATAGGCCCTAGGGCTGATAGCCTAGTACTAACCAATGAACCTATGAACCTATGAGTCCATGCTTAAACTAATCACCATGTTGCAGAACAGGTATGAGGTTGATAGGCATAACAAGGCCTTGAACTAGCTAGGCAGTGCAGAAAAAGGGAACCCATGGAAAGACTGTAGTAGCCATTACCCCTACTGGATAACCAATCAAAAAAGGTCTTGAAGCAAGACAGCATTATACAGCCTTTGTAAGCATGCCAATGTAAAGCAGTTATTCATTAAACATAAACTGTACTTAAATGTGACGTTCTCCTTGTCCACAAGGAGTCACAGGGCACGTGAGAAGTTTGAATCAGACTATATTTCTATTAAACAATTACTTAAGTCACTGTTGCTGGAACACTGGTGGCCAGAGTTCAGAAGACACAGTTATCTTTAAATACAGGACACTGATAGGGTATTTTCACTGATAACTCATTTCAATTATTTACTTCAGTGTCGGGCATTCTGTCATGGAATATTCTGACATGAATTTGACATTATGTATGGGGGGCCTGTAACCAACAGGCAAAATGAAAACCAGGAAGTATAATTCCACATACTATTTAAATATCCTTAACTTTGCAGTTTTGCTGAGTATGTATTGTAAGTAACTATTTAAACATTGCATGCTCAGTTGATTATACATTTTGTTTTAACTAATTGCTGTGACTTTTTTTTGCCCGTTGGCATCACAGAATGCAGTCTATTTCCTACCACTCATTATGACAGAATTTTGTCAAAAAGCACTTCTCCTTCCTATCTCAAAGCTTACATCCATATTGCCCTTTGTCTTCAGGTACTTGTAAATTACCAAAGCCACAACTCATGGGTTGAGCTGTCCTTTTGTATGCACAGATGATTGGTCAGCCTATGATATACTTTACTAATGACAATGACATGATGACAGCTTATGCATTAGTATGCTTTATTTTATTTATTTATTTGCATTTTTACTAATGGCTTCCTTTCCTCTTTTTTAGGTAAGCTTCTATATAATGAATGTCCTAGTCAAGAATTCTCTGGGTAAGCATGGAATTCATCTGTATTATTATACTATAATGCATTGTGTGCACCCCCTTTTCTATTTTCTTAGGAACTACGTATTCATTTTAAGTTGCATTTAAACTAAAGAAAATAAACTGCAACCATCTTGTCTGAAGAAATCACTGTGACTTTGTTGTAAGGAAAATGCTCACTACTTTCCTGGGCATGCAGTAATGGTTTTATTTTCTTTATTTTGTCTTTTCTATGGTATTACTTGTTTTGCTTATGTTAAGTTTGATTCTACATTTAAACTTAGTCAGGTTTTGTTGCTTTTTTTTTTCTTAACTCCTGATTTTCCTAAATGATTTTAGAGCTCAGCATTGCTCAGTATGTTTCATTCCGCAAAATAAACATTCCTAACAAGCTCAGACAAATTAAAATGCTATAGTGCATGCATGAACAAGCACTGCAACATTTGTGTGAACGTTTCTAAGGCTTTATATAGCCTGGTTTTCAAGTATCCATACATGTCCTTATATTGAAAAGTCACCTGTACACTCCAGAAGGTACAACTCTTATTTCATAAAGTTTCTCAACAATTTTATGCTAATAAAATGTAATTCTCTTCATTGCCACATTACGTCTTACTACTGTGGAATACTGGCACAAAAATCACAAGCAGCTTTTACTTTTGCTTTGGTTTTGATGTTTTTCTCTTTTCTGTGTTGAACAATGATTGAAATTTTTTAGTACCCCACCATTATTCTCAGCTGTTTCCTTCAAAAGGGTAAGCCCTTACTGAAACATTGTACTATATTATAAATAGGCAAGACATTTATAAGTGCTGGAAATGTAACATGGTACCACACCAATCTACTATTTTTACTAACCTTACAAGAAATTATGCAGAGGTGCAGCAGTTAGTATTGTCACCTCACAGCAGGAGGTTCTCCAGTTCGATTCTTGGCTGGGGTGCCCTCTGTACAGAGTCTGCATGTCCTCCTTGTGTTCACTTGGGTTTGCTCTGCGTGATCTGGTTTCCTCCCACATTCCAAAGACATGCATCTGGAGCATTTCTCCCCTGGCCCCCACTGAAAACAGGCTTTGTCCCAGTCAGACTTTCCTGGTAAACAAATGTTAAATAAAAAAATAAATAAATAAGTTACAGTATCTGTACTTGTGCTGATACTATGCATGCAGCAAAAAGTCATTGCCAGAAAATGGTATGCTGGGAAAATAAAATATTCCTAGAACTCATGTATGATATTGAACATCATAAACACTAGAATGTATTGGTATACACAACATTTAGTTTCACATTACTAATATAGATAAAAAGTGTGAAAGGCAGATTATGATGAAATGTTATGTTTAAAATAGACTGAATAGCAAGTTTGTTTGGTGGCATATTATAGCATGGAGTAGAATTAAATAATTTTGTTAAGTTTAATTTAACGTTAAAATTAATAAATCAGTTGACCTCAATATAAATGTAGTACACAAAGTGCTGAAAGTCTACTCTGAATTTAGGAAGTAAACAACTTTGTTAAACACCTTTCTGATATAAGAAAGGTGCTTAACATAGAGGCTTATGATTGGGTCTCCAGGTGTAATCATCGCTCTCAAGGTAAATCTTGGCATCTGTGTTGAGATAATTCTTTCAGTACGTGGAGAGTTATCTGCTCATGTACTACTAGTTACAGAAGAAAAAAAAACAGAAAGCCTTAAAGCATTTAGCTAGTGCTGCCAACCAGGCAACAACACTTGTCTTATGTCCGGAAAAGAGACAAAGTCTGAAACAGATAAGTGCCATAGACAGCAGGCAGAAATAAAGTGCTCTAGATTCTGCATTATCATGTGCTGGCAGGTCTTAGTGCCAAGCATAGGTTCATAGATTAGTACTAAGCTAACTGCCCTTGTGAGCCATTTTAAGCCTAGCCAATTATCCCTTGTGAGACTCAAACCCTGCACCTTGCGTTTGTAAGGCAAATACCTTAACCATTAGGCCACCCTCCCAACCCATGAGACTCAATCTTAGCAGCACTTGTGAGGGGTGCTTAACAGTTGTTAAGATTGGATCTCATGCTACAGAAGCACTTAACCAGTTTGTCTTTTTCCCGATATTGGAGCATAATCATGGTGATCCATACACTACAAAGTTCAAGTACCTTTCAGAACTGCTAAGTTGTAGTTTTGCAATGGATCATAAGCAATGGCCACCACAGAGCAGTGGTAGGAGGCTCAGACAGCCTTTAACTCTGTAATACTCTTTGCACTGCCACACTTCTTTGTGTGTGTGTGTGTGTGTGTGTGTGTGTGTGTGTGTGTGTGTGTGTGTGTGTGTGTGTGTGTGTGTGTGTGCGCATATGTCTGTGTACATGACATTTCAAAATGCACTGCAGCTTTTAAAACTATTACAGAACCAGCTACACTTTGCTTCTGGTCACTATCTGTGAGGCAGTACTGAGTGTGTTACAGTTTTCAAAGCTGTAAAACACTTTCTTTTCCAACAGTTCCTTTTTTTTCTTTTTTCTCACTGTCTTCAAGCAAATTGGAGCAGCTGAAGCTCCATGTACTGCAAGGAGTAGTAAGGTACAAATAAGTGAGTTACAGCTTTAACCACAATTGTCTATCCTACACTTTTTTTCTGTCTCTCTCCATTTCTCTGTGACTCGTAGTACATGTAGCGGGTAAGCTTCCAATGAACAACATAGAACTGTGATCTACACTCTCTAATCATAGACGATTAGTTATAGGTTTTCTAAATGGATATCATGAGTTATTTCTTGAGCTTTGCTTCACTCCACTCTCAAAATAATATTCTTGATATCCATTTTTTAAATATGTAACAATGTGGTTATGATTAAATCTACCCTTATTTTAGGGCCTTTATCTCTCATTATTTTAGGCTTTGTCCAAATTGTTTGTACCTAAAAGGTTGATAGGTATGCCCCGCCAACACACACACACACACACACACCCTCATGTAGAGGACTACACTCCCAGCACTACCCTATACCACTGATTAGATAGTAAGTTTCCAAGGCTGATCCACCCCATGAAATATAATTAAATTTCCTTCAACTTCCCTTTTTTGGCCATCTGCTTTCTTTGCATATTAAATGTTATTATAGGACTAATACTTTCTTATCACTTTTTTAGTCCCATTGGAAGCAAGGCATCCTATATGCTGCCATAACATTATTTGTTACTCTATTAGTTAATGTAATTCTAATCAATGTTTAATTTATTTAATAACTGTGTAAACAAGTGCCTGTTTTCAGAGAAATATCAGCATTACATACTACTGTGACATACAGCAGCATCATAAAGCTGGGTTGTCATTGTGAAAAGACAGCCTGAACAAATGGAGGTTATATGTCCTCTGTACAGATGGTCAGCATGGCCACAGCTGGAGTTGAGGAGTGCATCTACAAAGAGAGTAGCAGACTGGAGTCTGTGTTGAGGAAAAGAAGAATTGGACTGTCTCTGCACCAAACAGCTTATAAAGAGATAGAAAATACACAAACTTTACATGTACAATGTAGACCAAAAGACAAATATAGAAATATTTAAATGCCTCAAGGGGATGTAATAAGCATAATACTGCCTTATCTTTCAAGGGTGTTGGACAAGGGGAATAAGGGGGATTTTTTTAAAGGATTGTGAATGAGTGGAATAAGTATCTTGTCTGAGATGGCTGTATATATACAGTAAGATAATTCAAGACTGCTTGGGACAGGCCCAAAGCAGCTTTAGCAATAAGTAAGAAAGATATTGCCAACAATTATATGTTGCAATGTCACTGGTCAGGAAGACAGTCAAGCAATTATTCTCTGGCAATAATTCTGGTGTGTTTATTTTCCATATTAAAAAAAAAAAAACAGTACATACGTTAATGAAAAATTCCGGTAAACACAGCAAACAAATAGTTTCAAACAATAACAGTATAACAGACGCAGTTATATCATTTAGAAGATAACATTTTCACATATTATAGCTGACAAAATATTAATGTTTGTTTATATTTTGGTGCAAATTAATTCTGATTCCTTCCATACAGGTATTCCTATGTCAGTCTTCTTTCATGTTTCCTCAACCTTTATTTATTTATTTAGGGGCTTCACTCTACCCTGTTTTCTTACCTCTGTTCATTACTGTTCTTGGCAGATTTGTAGTCTCCATGTAGCTATTAGGAAACTGCTTCTACACCTGTTAAAACAGGCAGTAAATTTCACCATAATCCTCTCATGGGATTTGTATATTTACTAAAGCAGGCTGTATTGTTGCATAAATATCATGTGCCTCATCCTTGCTCAGATATATTTATAGGGAGTATTAATGGCACCTAGTGTTTGTGCTAAAAACAAGCAGACAGAAATCTAATCAGAACTTAGGCTGACATGCTATTTGAGTAATGTGGCCACATGTCTTTGCCCCACCCTCGCCTAGGTCAGGAATTCATGGTCTTGACTCAGTAAATGTAACTTTTCTGAATTCTGTTTAGACTTTTCAGCCATTTGTGTTATTTGATTAAAGGTTTTACCACATTGCTTACCATTTCCATAGTAAGCATGTTTAGTATAGGTAAAAGAGTGTTCTTGTTTCAATTTTGGATGCCTAAGACGTGGTCATGTGCTCTTTAGGACCTTTAAATAACTTTTTTGTATTTCAGGTACTACAATTCAGTGTTTTGTAATCAGATATTGCTGTTCATTACAGTACAAACTGTCAGCCTTTAGATTTGTCTTCATCAACTGAGTGTATATTTATCTTTCTTCTAATATAACACAATAGCAGATAATCACTGCATTAGTGAAAAAACCTAAAGCACACTTCACCAGAAACAACTTATTAACATAATGTATTCTTACATTCATGTTCTTCTGATCACATCACTTTTACATTTTATTTATTCTCATAAGGTTACCTTAAAAAGATTCAGTGAATACACAGACTATTTAATAACAGTGAAAATTCAGAAAACAAGTTTGAGTACCGTTGAACTGAGTTTAGATATTTGCTTAACTTTTGCTTTAACCATATTGTTTTACTGTTTATTCAAGGTTTTCATAGGCATGGCATGGCAACTAGCTTTAGAGGAAATGGTCATGTTTACACATCAACAGTTTTTAACGGGGATGTGACTTGTCCTTTGGGTTTTTATATGTTTTGCCTTTAGCATTTGTCAATACCAGAGATTAAATTACACCAGTAAAGGACTCACCAAAACTGATAAAGTTGGATGGAAAAAAGTGAGAAAGACAGTGTATGAGGACGAAGACTATATAAATGAGGTATCACAAAATAAGGCAGACTTTACAGCAATGAATTCAAAGCAGCTACACAACTACTACACTTAAAAATGTACACATAATAACATGTTTAAGAAATGTAAGCAGTAAAGACCGAACATGAGAAAATCACAAACACAATAACTGAAGATCATGAACAAACCTCATACCTTTCAGCAGTGTCACCAACACCAGCCACTGTCCACTGTGCACCCTTTAAAGGACAAGAAAAGAATAGAGATTCAGGGAGTGGGCCACAGGATGGGAGTTTGGATAAGAAGAGTGACCCTACTCAATAAAAATTGAACAGGAATTTAGGTGGTAAGAGGAGTGACCCTGGAGAGTGAACAGCAAGTAAGAATATGATAGGTGGAAGTATCCCTAACCAACAAACAGTAAATGAGAATTAGTGAGGTAATGGAGGGAGTCACATTGAGTAATGAATATGAACTTGAGAGGTGAGTGGTGACTTTAGACACTGAAAGTTGAACAGAAATTTGGGAGGTGAGAGTTGACCCTGCGCAATAAACATTGAACAGCAAATTGAGAGTTGAAGGGGTAGCCTTGGCAAGAAACACTGACCAGGAATTTGGAAGGTGAGGAGATGATTCTGGGCAATGAACACTGAGCAGCAATTTGAGACGTGAGAGGGAAAACTTGGAGAATAATTATAAAACATAAATTCTGGATTTTTCAGATGATCTTGGAAAGTGAACAATGAACATGTGTTTAGAAAAAGAGAGGCAGTGACCTTAATCAATCTAGGACAATATTTTTAGATTTGCTGTATAAATGTTGAATTTAGCATACTAATGAGGACCTAGCGATCAAAGTTAATGCAGACTCATGGCTTTGGCAGTTGCTTTCAATTTGGAATCAAACTTTCATAATATTTTGTTTAAGGTTCTGCAGTGTGAAATCAGTGGTATCCTTCTACAGTTTCTTCTCATACATTGATTTCATTGCTTCTGCAGTTATGCTTTTACGTATCCTGGCTGAATTCACAATCTTGGATAGAAATACATAAATACAAATTAAGTGGTCACAATATAGAGAATTTCTGTAGTGTAGGGCAATAAAATTCTAACTATGACCCAGGTGAACTGGGTTTGAGTAACAGCTGGGGCAACAGTTGGGAAGGAAGAGAAGAGGTGCCTATCTTAGGGGGATGTTGATGGTTTCTTGGCTGTCTGTTTCTGCTGCTCCGATGGCACACAGCATTGGTAACATAAAGCATCAACAGCTACAGTCAGTCGGGATGGCCTTGTCCTTAGGTTGCTCAAGCCAGTGATGTTAACTTCTGTGTTTGTATGTGAAGGAGCACACATGTGTGGAAGTGATGGGAGCACAGGCAGCACTTATGGTGATGTGGGTGGACACTTTGCACCAGGCAATGGAGTTAGCTTACATAAACCTGACTATCTCTGATGTCTGTATAGATGGTGGCAGTTCCCTTCAAAAGACCACCCCCAAGGAGAGCTTAAGACTGAGTCTCCAAAATCAGGCGATCAGGGTCGGTGTGCATTTGCAGATGTCTGATTATAAGCTAGGAGGCAAATAACAGTAAAAAAATATTCTCAAAATGTGAGATCACACAGATGTAATTTTGGAAATTTGGTATAATAATAATGCTGACTGTAATAAAGTAATAAGTAAACATTTACCAAACTAAGACTGGAATTCAAAGAACTTTCTTTGCTCATGCAGAAACTGCTGCAGCCAAAAGTAACAATTTCCGCAATCACCGGAAGTTCGGTTCAGAGACACAGTTAGCCACAATGAAGAAAGACATCAGTATCATCTAGTTTGCATGTCTATAAATTGCATGATACTAACGCGCGCACATGCACGCACACACAAACACGCACAAACACACGCACACACAAACACACACACACAAACACACATGCACACACAAACGCACACGCACACACACGCACACACACACACATACGCATGCAAGCACACACACACGCGCGCACGCATGCACACACGGGCACATCCCTGTACCTCTCAACTGTCCCTGATTTTACAGAACATGCCCTTCTTAGATCACAGATGATTACAGTAAGCCAATAATTGTAGATATTAGAGTTTCATACTTTTTATTGTTTAGAAAATACTTTGTGATGCAAAACTTGTTGTTCTACACCTTTTTTTTAAGTGACTTAAATTATATTTAAAAAGTGTCCCTAGATTCTAGTGCCCCCCCTCCATCAAGTATTAGTCTTTGCTCATTAGTCTTAGGGGAATTGAAAGGTATGTCGTTTACCCTCCCATACACACACACAAACACACACACACACACACACACACACACACACACACACACACACACGCACACACACACACACACACACACACACACACACACCATATCACTCAGGCATAGAGCTATGATTTTGGCCCCCTGATTTACATTGGTCTTTCTATATTTACTGGTTCTTCTCATAAAATCAGACCTGTTTATGGGTACATACTTTATTAAATAAGTAATCTAACCCTATGCAAAGACTCCCTACCACTGACTATATATGGTCTAGTATATAGAGACCTTGTATTGTGAAAAATAAGAAAGTACTCCTCTTTTTGACTTTCTGCTCTGATTTTTAAAGGCCAGTGCTAGGATTTCTAATTCTTGAAGGTTGAGAGGTATCACACACACACACACACACACACACACACACACACACACACACACACACACACACATACATCTACGCACTCGGTCTTCTCCAGTGACTAAAATGGGGGAACACAGCAATTTGTCCATTATCATTAACACAGCCAGCCATGCTAATTTACTGAAATGAATGATTAAAATTACTAATTTGCATAATTATCCTAAGCAGAGGCATTTATGGATGAGACCACATGGGTAATTAGCAAAGGTTGCTCCCAGAATGCCTCATTAGCATTTAGTATGTCCTTGGAGACAGCCCCTGTAGTGTGGGCCTGACTATGAACCAGAAAGGGCTACCACCAGCAGTTTTCTGCTCATATTACATCTTATCATATGCAGTGGCTTGTTCTGAATCCCAGCTAAAACTTGCTCATAACATGAGCACTTAATAGTATTTCCAACAAAACTGTCAGAATACTCATATTAGGGATTGATAATATGAAGACTGAGGAGCTATTCCTCACTTCTGTCTTAAAAGGTGATTTTTGCAGTTGCTACATAAAGCGATGTTTTCAAAAAATTACACACTTGGAATGGTATACCTCAAAAAATGAGGATCCATCACTGGTACATTGAAAATATGGGTTTAAAGTATTAAGAAATTATGAAGATGTGGCCATTTGTTCCAATAAACATAACTGAAAAAATAATACTGTGACTTTGCCAGTAAGTGACAGGCTGCCAAGAAGTGCAACTGTTTCTAGTGACAATGCAGCCTGATATAGTCAGGGTTTGGGAGGTCTTTGCAGATTCAGGAGGGTATATAAGAAGTGATGATGTGATCTTTTTTTTATTTTGGGGGGAGGCATTTTGCCCCTGTTGCCTGTTGATCACCAGTCCCTTCCTAACCAATTATCCATTTTTCTCCCCATCAGATGAGGGTTAAATGACAGGGGTCATCATTCAGACAGCTGTCAGCGGTGGTTGGTCATTTTTATGCAACCCTAACATCATCATGCACATTTTGCACAGTGCAGGGAAGGGGGTGTGCAATGAGCTGTCCGCAATAGGTATCACCTCACTACTGTAAGGGGTGGACCCTTTAAGCAGCCCTTGCCTCTCCTACCAAAGGATGATAGCTAGTTTTCTCATTCTGAGGGAAACTGCATTTTCCCAGTCTGCTCCTGCATCCCGAGGGAGTGGTAAGCAGGTCACACCTCTTCACATTTTACCATCCCTGCCTGGCTGTTCCAGTGGCTGAACCACAAATCAAACTCTGGCCACCTGCATCACATTCAGCACTCCATCCCTCTGAGCCACGGAGCCAGACATCTTTTTTTATTTAGGAACAGAAAGCAAACCATAAGGACTATTTCGACAAGAATTGTTGTTTATTGGGTAAGCTTTCATACTCATCATAACAAGGAAATTGGGTACCCCCATCATCACTGTAAATGAATTTGTGCTGAGTAAGGATTTACGTGCCACAGCTGAAGGATGGGTATTTATATACTAATAGTGACATTTGCAGCTTGCATCTCAGTGCTACTAGATGACATCAGGTGGGAAGGGAAGTTATTTTTTCTTTTGTGTAGATTACAGTTAGCTTCCATTTTAATGACTGGACCTACGTCCAGTCGGACACTCCCAGTCAACAAATATAAATAAATAAATAAATAAATGATGAACTATTAAGTAGTTGAATACTATTTTAAGTCTTCTCTGTGCTTGATAGTTGCCTGTATTTAATTTGTTTCTAATACTGATATTGCTCTCCTTTACATATAGTGGCTAGGGAATTTTTTTTAATTAATTCACCCATTTATTTACTAGAACTGCACCTGCAGTTTCCTCCTCATTGCTCCAGCTCAGAAAATCAGCTCATAACAATAAGAGCAGAATATATTTTTGTCCTAAATAAAAGTAGGATGTACATCAAAAATAAATATCTATAAGATGAGCACAGTAGAAGCTTCTGTGACCCTTGAACTGCCATTAAATTTTAGTTCAGTTCCATTTTAAAGAAAATATTTGACATGATTCTTTTACAAAACAGTGTACATTATCAGTGTTTTTCTACCACCACAGTCAGTATGCAACCAAACAGAAATACATTTCTGTAAAGGCTAGTGAAAGTTAACAATATGTGCTGTACTGTGACAGCTGCCTCTTTATCAGCTGTACTTTATTTAAGCTATTGCCTGAGCCTCACTACCTCCCTATGCTGCGTGCTATTTTTCCCATTTTTTTAAATACTGTTGACTAAGCCATTTCATCTCCATAGCTATTATGTTTGTAAGGTTAACCATAGCTAGTGCTTTGGATTTTGCTTACTTTTTACTAGGTGGTTTCTTGCTTTCTAATTGCCCACTTTCACTTTCCTATTAAACAGCTTTTTTTATTACCCACTCTTACAAACTGTTTTTTCTCAGACATCATAAAAATACATAAATTACCCCTGAAAAATAAATATGTTTCAGCACATTGACTCAATAATGCACAATAAAGCATGGATCTTTAATAGCAAGTGAAGCCAAAAACTAAACCTCCACAAAATATGAATATCTATTTAGAGATTATTATTATTACTCATTAACATACCATAAAGAGAAAGTAAAATATGCAATAAAGTATTTTACTTAAAGAAATGTCTGTTCTTATTTAGCCGAGGGACATGTGTGCCAAGTAAGCATAAAATTAAGAAACCAAAACTCCACACGCAAATGCAAACAAGACAAAGCCAAAAAATGTCATATCACAGAAATATATGTGTAAATGCATTTGCAAACCTTCCTTTTTCAGTGTATCATGGGAAAAATGTAAATTAACATTCATAGTAAAAACTGTGCATAATGAAATGTTCTTTGACTGATTTTTGTAAAGAGGCAGTTCTACGAAAAACATCTCAGTTATGAAATAATATTCTTCTGGTTATTAATAGCATACTATGTCATTCTGTCTATTTCTGCAGCAGTATCTCTATTAATTTTCTTATAGACACGGCTGACATTAATATTTTGAGAGCTTCCATCAAATTTCAACTTAGCGGTCCCCTCTCAGGGATGCTGCTGCTACACAACACTGATGTCTTCTGCAGCCCTATCTACCACTTCCAGCCAGAGGCGTTCTCCTCCCACAAGCAAACTTCTCTGTCAAGTAGCACAAAAATTGCGACTGATTTTTAGTTGCGATGTTGCAGTCTTCTCTACATTGCCAGGCTGATCCCACAATGATCCATTCACACCCTTATTTAAAATTGCTCTTATTAATTCCTTTTGAATAATTCTATTGTCTGTCAGTACCATCATTTACAGCAATACTTGTAACTCTTAATCCTCTAGTACTGGCTGAGCAGTTCATCATGGCCTACAAGCATTCATGCAGTCAAGTGTGCACAACACAAGCAAAGGCTTATCAAGTAGGCACACAAGATTATGTTTATCTCTTCTTGGTCAGACTGAGTGTAAGGAAGCAAATGCCCATACACTGCAAAATAGCAATGCCGCTGAAGTGTAGTTGCAGTGCGTGAGAAGATGTACAGTTGTGTAAAATCTTACCATAACGGTAAATGTCCTTGCCTTCACTGCTGCAGTATTCTTAACATTTGGTATTCCCTGACGTGGAAGCCCATCATTCGGCTAGTATACCAAACACTTCCTGTTGCATTTAAAGGTACACCTGAATGTCACTCAAACACTCCTTACATACCATAGGGCATAAAGGTGATGTTCAGGCTTGTCCCAGTAGGAACACCAGTCCAAGGAGCCCAAGAGGTTACCTGTACATCCAGAAAGGAAAGGACTAGGGGGGATGGAGGGAGGGAGGGAATACTGCAGCAGTGAAGGCAAGGACATCTACCATTACGGTAAGATTTTACACAACTGTACTATGTCCTTACATTCACTGCTGCAGTATTCTTAACATTCAGGAAAGTGCCAAAGCTCAAGAGGAAGTTCGGGAGGGGGAATAGCCTTAGTATGATCTGAATAAATTCTGAGTTGCCTATGCACATCCAAAGCATGCAGCACCCTCTCACTGTCAGACTGCAGAGAGGGGAAAAAAGTAGGCAGATTAATAGACTGATTAAGGGAAAGCTCTTAACCACCTTAGGCATAAAAGAGGGATTAGTGTGTAAGGACACCCTGTCCTCATGAAAAATCAAAAAAGGAGGACAAGCCATAAGGTCCTGCAACTCAGTCACCTGTCTGGCAGAAGTAAGGGCTAACAACAGAACAGTCTTCCAAGAACAATGTTGCAAAGAATGTGAAACAGCAGCCCCAAAAGGAGCCTGAGTAAACTTCTCCAAAATCAAATTAAGATCCCAGGGAGATGGAACAGGCTTCCTGGGAGGTCTAATATTAAGGACACCTTTAAGAAATTGCTTGTTCTCGCATCTAGAAGCTAAAGGAGGAAATAAAGGCATTCAAGCAGAGATGGCTTATAAGTGGGCCTTAGAAGAATAGGCCAAACAAGCATTGAGGAATTCACACAAATAAGAACCAAAGAACCAAAAGAGCATCCACAGTAAGTGGGTTCAGGTTACAAGACAGACATCAAATAGAAAATTTCTTCCATTTGGATAAGTAGGATTTCCTAATAGTAGGTTTCCTGGTCTCTTGCAGTACATGCAGCATGTCCTCAGAAAAAAGGTGTGAGGAGTCAAAATCCTATCACCCACAATGTCAGGTGAAGCATGGACAGGTAGGGATGGATGAAAGATCCCTTGTCTTGTGTGATTAGATTCACCCTGTGAGGTAACCTGTGATGACTGCCCCTGGCTAGATGCAGAAGAAGGAACCAGTGCTGTTGCAGCCAAAAGGGGGTCACCAACAAGATTTTGTGAGCATCCTGCTGAATTTCAAATAGGACTTTCGGAATGAAATGCATAAAGAAACATCTGCTTCCAAGAAAATGAGAGGGCGTCCACCTTCCATACCAGAGGGCCTGGGACTCTGGCACAAAACAGAGGACATTGTCTGTTCAAAGGGAGGCAAAAGATCCACTTGAGGAGTACTCCACTGGTGAATAATGTCCAGAAACACATCCCTGTGAAGCATTCATTCATGGGACTAAGTTAAGGACCTGCTCAGAGTGTCTGCAATAATGTTCTGACCAGAAGGGATGTAAACTGCCTGAAGAGTCACGTGATATTTGACAGCAAGACCCTATACTAGAAGTGCCAACTGGCAAAGAAGGTAGGATCTCATTCCTCCCTGTTTGTTGATATACCACTTGGTATTGTCTGTGAAGACCTTGAGAGGCCCTAGAGATAAAAGAGGATAAAAGGCCTGAAGGGCCAGCAGAAGAGCTCTCATCTCTTTGACATTGATGTGCTGCCTCCACTGGTGAGGTGACCACACACCCCTGTACCTTTAGGGAGCCAAAGGTTGCTTTCCCAACCCATGTCTGAAGCATCTGTGAACAATGTCTGAGAGGGAAGAGGGGGAATGAAAAGGTATCCCTGGGCTCAGAGACAACTGCCATATCCACCAGTAAATGTCCTGTCTGAGACAAGGAAGAAGAGGAAATACAAAGTCTAGAAGATGTGCATGTTGAAGCCACACTGACTTCAGAAACCACTGAAACTTTCTCATGTGATGTTTGGCCAGAGGGAGCATTGGAATGGTGAATTCCATGAAACCCAGAGCTCTCAGAAATTCCCTGGCTGTAATGGAAGCCAGAGGAAGGAGAGTGTGAAAGAAAGAAATGAGAGTTAAGGCCTTCAGAGGGGGCAGAGATGCAATCATAGGCACAGAATGAATCCTGTAACCCAGAAAAACATGATCCTGAGAAGGAGTCAGAGAAGAATTTTTTAATTTATTGTGAACCCCAGGCTCTGAAAAAGGAAATGTCAGAATTAAGATTTTGCAAAATAGACTCTGGAGAGGACACCTGAATCAACAGATCATCTTAGTAAGGAAATATTTGGATCCCTTGAAGTCTGCAAAAATCAATCACAGGAGCAAGGCATTTGGTGAACACCCTTGGGGCAGTAGAAAGGCCAAAGGGCAAAGGAGAGAACTGAAAATGCCAGAAAGAAACAGAGAAACATAAAAACTTCCTGAAAAGAGGATGGACTTGAATATGAAGATAAGCATCCTTGAGATCCAGGGACACCATATAGTATAGGCCTGAGGGAGCAGAAGAGGAAACAGAATCAGAAGAGACAACATCTGAAAGGTAGGCACTTTTAAAAAAAAGTGTTTAGATGAGAGAGGTCTAGAATAGGTCTCCATGCTCCTCTTTTCTTGGCACTAGAAACATTCTGGAGTAGAACTCGTTCCCCCTTTGGGACATAGGCACCTTTTGAATAGTACCCTGAGTCAAGAGAGTTTGAAATGGAAGCTGTTTCTGAGGAGGTTGAGGAATGCCCATAAATGGGAGGGATTTCCACACAATGAAGTACCCCTGACGAATGATCAACAGAACCCAAGAATCTTGAGTGATCTGAAACCAAGCAGGAAGAGTAAAAGAAAGGCGAAGAGAAAGGGGAATGTGGCTGGGAGGAGATGGATAGTCACATAGCACCTGGTTTGTCCAGAAAGGAAAGCTTCAGAAACCCAGAAAACTGGGTAGCCTTAGTAGGAAGAGTTTGCTACTCTCCTTGCATTTAGTAGAAGGGCAGGAATGGCTATGAACAAAGGTAGGCTAAGTGGGATAGTTTCTGTGAAATTTAGGCACAGGAGAAACAAAAACCTGTTTAAGCTCCTGTAAAGCCTTACCCTTATCCTGAAGGGACATAAACCAGCAGTAGCTTCCCCAAACAAAAGTTTAAAATGCAGGGGAGCATCCATCAACTTAGCCTTAATATCATCAGGTAGAGACTGAAGCCTAAGCCAAGAATACCTCCTCATCACTGAATCAAAAGCAGCAGCTCTAGAAGAGGCATCTGCTGCATTATAGCTACATTTAGTAGAATGATGAATGACTTGAGAGAAAGTCCCTAGCAAGAAAGAACAGAAGTTTTACCCTCAGACTCAGGAAAATCAGTAATAAGTTGACAGGCCTGAGAAAAAAAAGAGCCAACACATACCTAGACATGTGTCTTTCAGCACTCTGGTCCGCTAATGGTTGGCAGTAGATTTTTATGTGCTGAATTGCCAGCTCTGACGCACAACCTTCATCGAAGGTACGCCCATTCATGCATGCAACACATACCTAGACATATGGGTCTGAATTAATAGCCCAAAAACCTAGGGTAGCAGAAGTGTAAGCCTTCTTACCCAGCCATTCCATAGTTCTGGTGTTTTTGACAGACGGCAATAACTTGGGCAAAGGAAGCAATTGACATGGCTCATCATAAGCCACAGAGACCACAGAAGGGTCAGCAGCAGGACATTTATAGAAAAAGAAACAATCCCCAGGCACCCTATAAAACCTATCGGGCTTCTTGGAAGCAGGAGGTAAAGAATCAGGAGCATGAGAGGCATTAGAAAAAACATCCACCAGAGCAGCCAAAACAGGAGGAACAGCCGCAGGTTTATGAGACTCCAACTGTAGAAACTCATGGTACTGCCTGTGGATATCAGGGACCGGAGCACAATCCCACTTAAAAAAATCCATCATCCTAGACAGAGTATCCCCAAAGGAAATTTCTTCCAAAAGAGCGTCAGGTGTAATAGATTGCTCCACCTCTGATCCATAGTCCAAAGGAGAAGGAATCTGAGTAGAATAAGTCAGGGATTCATCATCAGAACCAGACTCAGTCTCAGAAGAATCCTGTTCTCTAGGCCTTTTAAGGTGAGTAGAGGACCAAGGAGGAGCAGGAACTGAAACCTTTTGAGGAGGCGTTAAAGACATTAAAGCAGAAAATAGCCCCCTGAGTGAAAGTGTGCCATTCACTTTGAAGATCCCTAGGAGCAGAAGAAAGGAGTTTAAGTTTTTGTTTCTTTTTTAAAGGAACATCCCCTCCAAAAAACTGAGAAGACTCAGATCCAGGATGGTAGTAGAGACCCATAGTAGGAACTTCATCCCCAACTAAAATCTGAGAAACTCCCCAACGCCACTCAGAAAAAAACACCCATGGTTCCACCTGAATGTCTGAGGCAGATGCCTGCAAAGCTTCATCAGACATGCTGCCAGTCAGAACCTCACCAGCCTCCAACATGGTCACAGTAGAGAAATCCAGCAACACAGCTAGTCAGGCCTCCAGGTTTGAAACAACCTAAGGAGAAACACCTGGCAGATGATAGACAGTGGAAGATTCCAGTCAGACCTTTTTCACCTTGTTCTTCCCTAACAGCTGACCCATGGGGTGTGAGATTCCATCCACTGTATCTTTAGCAAGGAGCTTAAGACACTGGTTCTCAAGATACAAGAAAACAGAAGTCTACTGCAAAGGGTTTTTGAAATGAGTGCCTGGCAAGTAGAACAAGACGTATGGTCATGAGACACTCCTAGACAAAAAAAGACACATTGTGGTGGTCTTTATGGAGAATCTGTCTCTCACACTGGTATTTACCCTTCCTGGATAACATTAACCTCAAGGAACACAAAAAAGCAAGAGAAAACAAAAAAGCACTATGGGGCACTTATCTGCACTGCAAACAGGCGTAGGTAATCACTGTTGAATGAAAATGTGTTCAACTGGCAAAACGGATGCAGGTAAACAGACCGATGGTGAAAAGATGGATTCGGACTGGCAACAAAGAAATTCTGATTATGGTAAGCCCAAACTTCACCTTTATGCCCTGTGGTATGCAAGGAGCATTTCAGTGATGTTCAGGCATACCTTTAAATGAAATAAGAAGTTTTTGGTTTACTGGTTGGATGACAGGCTTCCACGACAGGGAATCCCAAATGTTAAGAATACTGCAGCAGTGAATGTAAGGACGTCTATAACTTACTAGCATCAATGTTAGCCGAAAATGGCATATCAGAGTAGTATACAGTACATTAACTCCTTCTGCTAACAGTTAGTGTCAGTAGGGCAGCAGGTAGCACACTTGCCTTTGGTACAGAAGACTGTTGGTTCTTTTCCCCCAACAGGTAGATCAATTGCTGACACTGCAGTGCAGCATAATTACGGGTGCTGTACTCCTAAGTGTGTCTTCCTTTGGGTGAGATGTTAAACCAAAGCCCCATCTCCTTGAGTTGGTGATAGTTCCGGTGGATGTAAAAGATCCCATGGTACCTATCAAAAAGAGTAGGAGAATTTCACTGATGCCCTTGCCAAACTTCCCCTTATAGTATAACTGCTGAAGTCTCTACAACCCCTTCCCCCTTGAAATGTGGTTACTAGCCTAGTGGGATTAACCAAGTCAATAAAGAATAAAATAATAGTGCACACTCAAACAAAACTATATACTAGTATGATAAGTCATGTTTAATGTACACATTACACAAACATGACATAGTATACAGTGTTAGCATACCCATTAGGCAAGCAAGGCTTAATATACTAGTATAGTGTTAACATACTTGTTATACTAGCACAGTATTAACTTACTCATTAGAGAAATGTGACATACTAGCAGTGTTAACGTACTCATTAGGCAAATATGGCTTAACTTACAAGTATATAATGTTAACATTATTCATTAGACAATTATGACTTATACTAGTATGTGGTGTTAACATACTGATTAGGCAAACATGGTTTAACATACTAGTATAGTGTTAACATACTTGTTATACAAGCATGACTTATACTAGTATATGGTGTTAACATACTCATTAGGCAAACATAGCTTAATGCACTAGTATAGTGTTAACATACTTAAAAAAAATGACTTATACTAGTATATGGTGTTATACTCATTAGGCAAACATGGCTTATTATACTAGTATAGTAAAGAACTTGTATTCAGGCACTAGTTTCTAATTCCTTTCCAGCCTAAGCAGGGCCTCTATCCAGCATGTGGCATACAACTCATGCATGACTCACAGGCAGCATATTTATTTCATTTTATGTTATTTGTGAATGAAGTAAGCCATTACGTACAACAGCTTCTGTTAAGAGCTGACCTAGGACCAATATTTTGTTAAGTGCTTTGTGTACTGTCTTGAAAACATGAGACTGAGGAAATCAAGCTCAGGACAGGACAGACTGAAGCTTACAGCAGTAACTGTCAGTGCTAAACTGCAAAGAACAGCAACGATGGTCATCGTATTGCTAGTCCAGTCAGCTGATTTGCTTGCATCGGTAAGTAGTTGGATTAAACACTGAAACTACAAATGAAGGTGTTGCTCTCACTGGAACCTTTGCTGTCTGAGTCCATGCTCAAGTCTTCATCTAGGCTTCAGAAGCATCTAAGACTGGAATAATTGGTTGTAGCTTCTTAAGCAGAGGTTGGGGAGATGTCTTTCTCCAGCTTCCTGCTGTTTCTAGACGTGCTGCATCCCTTATGAGTCAATGAGACTGTAGAGTTAATAAGTACAGCATGTAGTTACGGCACAGTAAGATAATGATTTCTGACTGTTTTGTGCTGCCTTAAAACATGAGCTGCTAATGTTAATGCTATATACTGCTACGTTAAGACATGCTTGTCTGAGTATGTCGACGCTACATAGTTTGTCTAATAACTATATTACCACACACACACACACACACACACACACACACACACACACACACACACGCGCGCACATGCATGCTCGCACACACACACACACACACACACACACACACACACACACACACACACACAAACACACACACACACACACACATACATACACACACACACACACACACACACACACACACACACACACGCGCGCGCACACACGTACACACAATTGCATGCACACATATACACTTTTCCTTTCCCATTCTGTGGAATATAATTACTTATTACTAAGGCATTAGTTAATCCTGTCTTAAACCAATTGATTGTAGCACTGAACACTTCATGATTTTTGCTGCCTGTGACTTAAATTCACAGCACAGGCAGCCCACAAACATGGTATTTTAATGGGGTACAGTAAGTGTACGCGTACTGCTTTGCCTTTAATTATATACCTCTAGCACATACCGCTAGATGCCCTCAGAACTTTTAGTATTCCACCCATTCAACTGTTAGTTTTTGCTACTTTCCACTTGCTTTATTATTTGAGGATTTTAAGCTTCCTAGGATGGGCTCTGATAAAAAAAAAATAATCCCTAGCACCCAGTTGGGGATCACATAATGTTCTGTTATCAAAATGTAATAAATGTCCCTGTGTTTCATAAAACTATGATTCAGAAAATATAGTACATTGTACCTCTGCAAGCTAAGCATGTGTGATCTGACAGTTATTGAAAATGCCACTTACAGTAACCACCTACACAAGGAAGCTTTTGGTATGAACTACCTATAATTGTTATGGGCAGACATGAAGGTACAGGGCTGCTGTCCGGAATAAATGAAGTTATGGTTTTGCAGCTGGTATAATGTTTTGGGACAGTTATAATTTATTGTCGTCTTTCATTATACAGCACGCCTATACTCCATCATGCAGTGCAAGGTCAGCATTTGAATTATAATTATGTAAGATGACACCACCCAAGCTTACACTTAGCCACGCATTTGCTTGCTTCATATGATTTTGGATAGCCAAACACTTTGTAATTCTTCAAGGAATATTACTTTACAGTCAGATTCTGAAGCCATAAAGAACATGGAAATGGTAAAATGAGACATTCAGGACTGAAAAGAAACTGATTCACTTAGAATGGCTGAGTTACCTAGCATGAACTTTAAAAAGGATCCAGTAACTGTGAGTAGATAAGTCATGAAAGCATGTTTAGAAATTTTATTTCCTAACACGAGATTGCATCTATAGTCTTTATGTACCTAGATTGTTTTTGCAAACATTTCAAGAACTTTGATACCAAGAGTCATTAGCTCAAATGTTATTTTTTTTCTCAAAATGCAGTTCACACTTAAGACAAACTGCAGACAGAAGGCAGCAAGCACTGTTCTACTATTGTCTTAAAGGACAGCTAAAGCAAAGTATTTTCTTGTTTGCATCCTAACTGTAGATCTTTGCTTTGCTTTCAGAGAAAAAGTGAGGGTTCCTTTAGCTTATTTTGTCTTTCTTGCAAAACGTAGCATGCTCACCTCCTTTCCTGAATTTTCTTTTGTACCAATAACTGCTACTTTTTTTAACTCTAACTTATAGTGCCCACCTCTAAAATTCTTACTGCTTTCCATGTTATTTATTAGAGCATAGTTTACACCATATGTGCTGATCTACAAAGCAGAGGTTTTAAGGATTTTTTAAGAACTTTTTTCAAGTAAAGATGTGCTGGATACTCTTTCAAACATCATTCAACTATTTAACTTATGAGGGCATTTTGGTATTAGATAACAGCAAATTACAAGAACAATAAATAGTGTACAGCAGTCTTATTACACAAATTCTGAGCTTTAATTCAAAAAATTAATTGTATCTTGAATGAGGGAGATGAAACAATGAGAGAGTGTGTATGCTTGCATCTAGAAACTGATGGGATGATCATAGGTCATCCTGCCTGGGAGCCAGATCTTTGATGTTTGAATAGATCATCTTTAAACGATTTGGATCCCTAACATCTTTGCCTGGAAATTTCAGTATGCAGCCGTGCTTCTTTATAACAGTACAGTGCTTCTATTGTATGTCTCAAATAATGCAGTGTTTCTCAGTATGCAGGCATACCAGGGTTATAAGCATCCATTGGGAGTAGAGAAGTCTTTTAACAACCCAACTATGCTGCAAGGCAAGTAAGTAAAACGGAATTACGTTTCAAATGTTGCTTTGTAATCATGGTGTATTTCTTCACCAATTATCTTTTCACAACTGAAATGGCACATTCAGCCTGCTGATGCAGTTTTGCTGAGTCCAACGATCCAAGTTCGAGAACAGACAGAGTAGGCACATTAACAGGCAAACTAGTGGTAGGCTGAATGAGCGTCTTTGGAGATATTCTCATTCTGCTGGGTGAGAGATTTCATTGTGTTACCATAGTGACACCATGCCGTGAGTCATGGGTGCAGACAAATGGGGTACATCATCTGCAAGTTGAATAAGTTACTGCTGCAAGCAGTGCTCTACGGAAATGACATCTTGATGGCTCCCATGCTTTGTCTTTCATTCCGTATAAATGGGCTGCTGTTCTATTTAATCCAAATAAAGGAAATGTAGAATCTTGAATTGTACTACAAACTGTGAATTACCCTAGTTTTAATCTCAGCCTAACCAAGAAGTTCTTAATTTTGGACTTAGTCGGGGAGCAAAAACACACATATCCACAATGAGGGCATACTAGAGTAATAAGAGGGGCGAGAGGAGCAATTAAAGGTGGGAGCAGTTCTACTCTGTATAACATATGATGAGCATAATTATGCATAAAATACAGATAGGCATTTCTTCCTGTATCCAAAGTACTGTGTAAGCTGAAGTATAGTTAGATAGAGACGGAGAGAAAGAGAAAATTTGAAATACATTTTTTCTTACTGGTTCTCTGATTCTGCAGTTGGAAATGAAGGACTCCATCAGTGACTCGTTCTTTCTTTGATTGGTCAAAAATGTTCTGTTTAACAGTGTCTTTTTTGAATAGCAGGGGAAAGAGGCTAACTTTACTCTTATACACACAGTTGCAGGCTGTTCATATACATTGCATGGTGCACAGTAAATAAACCTATCCACAGCCCCTCACATCACCTGTACAGCACACAAAGGGTACATGGAGGTGAATGAGTGTTGCTGTGCTGACGGTTCGGGCAAGTCTGTTTTTCTGATGAGTGGCATGACCATCTGAAAGCAAATAATATGAACCAAAATAAGATTGGGTTAAGACATAAATTAAGTAGTGTATGCTTAACAAGTAGGCTAATAAACACTGTGCCTGAGTCAGAAATACAGAAAGAAAATTTTAGCTCTCAAACAGCTAATGATTTTTTTAGTGCAATGCTTTGATGAAGCAGCAGGGCAGACAGCTATGCGGTCATCTGTGTCTGGTCCTTTCCTAAATGCTTGTACATTATAATAGATATATGAACTCTAAAAACACTACACATTCTCACAGCATTGTCTCTTGAAGACCTACCTGCTGAAGAAATTAAGTCCCATCTTGGGTGCTGGATAAAGTAAAATTTTCTCAACATGGGTTCACTGTCACTTTTTTATGTACCTCAAGTGGACACTCCCTCCTGGGCAATATATCAAGGGCCACAAGACAATGAGCTTCAAGACAATGCTGCAAACTTGATCTTCAAAATGTTCTGTTGTACTAACTATTGTGTATTGATAAATGAGATAAAACAATGGAACTGTCCATTAAGTTAACAGCTTGGACTACTAAATACCTGGCACAAAACAGTGACATTTAAGACTAAGCCAAACATCAGATAAACCTGCAAAGATGACACAAAGTATGCTATGAGGGTTAGTTGGTTGGCTTCATCATACATCAGATCTGGTTAAAAGCAATGCAGGCCTTTGTTCTGAATTTGCCCACCCTGTGATGACACTTAGGAATGGGGTTTGGTTTAATGGTTAAGGTGTCTATTTCACAAACATGGGGGTACAGGGTTTGATTCTCACCTTTGCTAACTGTCTTGTTATTGCCTATGTGAGTAATACCCAATAGTACCTAGTAATCTCTAATGCACTACAGAGTGAGTTCAGTGAAATATGTTCCTCAGCAACAAGAGACAAGGCCCTTATCACAGGCAAAAATGGCTCCTGGTCAGGTAATCATAAAATGAGATATTCTATGACTATCACAAGCTACCAAGTTAGTGGCATCAAGAAAGAAGATGATTGGCCTATAATGGTGATTCAGAATTCATCATCATCATCATCATCATCATCATCATCCCCTTTTTCCCATTTACATGGGGTCAGGGTATCGTATTAACTGTCGCCAACTCTCTCGATTCAGTGCCACTCTCCTGCCTTCTTCAACACTCATGCCTGACTGTCGCAGATCTTCTTTCACACAATCCATCCACCTCTTTGCTGGATGCCCTCGCTTCCTCTTACCTTCTTCCTGTCTGTCCCAAATCTCCCTCACCAGATTGTCTTCTGCTTTTCTACACATGTGCCCATACCATCGTAATCTGTTTTCTTTGATCTTTTCTGCAATTGGAGCTACTTTGGCTTCTGCTCTTATGTCCTCATTTCTTCATCTGTCCCACATTGTGCATCCTACCACCTTTCTCAGGCACTTCATTTCCATCACCTCTAGCTTCTTCAACTGTTCTGCCTTTACTGCCCAGGTTTCTGCACCATACAGTAGTACTGGTCGCACCACTGTCTTGTACACCTTACTTTTCAGCTTCTTTGGCGTTCTTCTGTCATATACTACACCTGATACTCTATGCCAGTTGGCTGCAGCCCCTCTGATTCTAGCTTTGACCTCTTCATTCAGACTACCTTTCTCCTCAACCACCCCTCCCAGATACTTGAAGCTGTTTACCTGTTTCACTATCTTCCCATCTATCTCTATTCTCAGCTTCTTCTGATTTCCCCAGTTTGCTGCCATTACCATCATCTTATCTGTGCTTAGTTTCATCTCATGTGCCTTCAGTTTTGCATTCCATTCTCCTATCCTTTGCTGAAGTTTTAGATCAGAGTCGGCCTGTAATGCCACATCATCTGCATACAGCAACTTTGTTGATCTGTCCCCTCTGGCCTGTTTGCTAATGTAGCCCATCAACAGTATAAACAGCAGTGGGCTCAGAGCTGAACCGTGGTGTATACCCACTGCCACTGGGAACCCCTCTGTGAGGCTGAACACTGTTCGTACTTGAGTCACTGGGTCCTTGTACATAGCCTGTACTAATTCTACCAATGTTTCTGGGACTTCAAACCACTGCAGTACTGCCCAGATCAACTTTCTTGGGACCTTGTCATATGCTTACTCCAAGTCTAGGAAAGCCCAGTTTGACTCTCTCCTCTTCTCTAGTTTCTTCTCAAGTATCTGTCTCAATGCAAACATCGGGTCAATTGTGCTGCATCCTGATCTGAATCCAAACCGTTCATCTCCCATCTTACATTCTACTATTCTGCATATCCGTTTATCAATCACCCTCTCCAGAACTTTCATGCAATGTGGTAGGAGTTTGATGCCTCTGTACTGTCCACAGTTGTGGATGTCCCCTTTGTTCTTGTACACTGGTACGAGTATGCTTATTCTCCAGTCATCTGGAATACTCATTTCTCTCCACACTGCAATTAGTACTCTCAGAAGCCATTTCTCCCCTAGCTCACCCAGCATCTTTATCATATCTGCTGTGACCTCATCTGAGCCTGCTGCTTTCCCTGACTTCATTTTCCTTAGTGCTGCTCTTACTTCTTCTAAGCTGGGCTCCTCTTCTACTCTCATTGTAGGCTGTTTCTGGGGCAGTACCGCTTTTGTGGGGGTTTTCTTCATTCAGAAGCTGCTGGAAATACTCCTTCCATCTGCCTTTGATGTCCTGTGGGCTGGTAAGCAGGTTGTTGCTGGAATCCCTTATGAAGGGTGTCTGACTATCTTCTTTATCTTTCTGTCTTTGCCTTGCAATCTGGTATAGTTTCTTTGTGCCCCTTACTGAGTCACTTTCCAGAAGCTGATAGAGTGCCTCTGATGCCCTGTTCTTTGCTATTGCAACTTCTTTCTTAGTTTCTTTGTTAGCCAACCAGTAGTCCTTCCTAGCCTGGTCAGTCTTTTCAATCTCCCACTTCTTCCTGCACTCCTTCTTTCTTTTGATTACTTCCTGCACTTCTGCATTCCACCACCAGCTTTCCTTATGTACCTTATTTCCATACCTGGCTCGGCCACATATCTTTTCTGTAGTCCTAACACATGCTGTTTTTAGGCGCTGCCACTCTTCTTCAACTCCACCTATTTCCTCCTCTTCTTGGGGTGCTAGAGTCCTGAGTAATTCCTTGATTCAGAATTAACCTTTAATAAATGTAATATTTTATAAACAAATGCATTTCATATACCACCAGCAATATTTAGGTACAAAAATCAACAAGAAAAGTCTGTGTTAAGTTGACTGTTGCAAGGTTTGAATAAGAATAACTTAAAATATAGGTGTGCTGTGTGGTAACTCTGAAATGTAAGAACCCCCACACACACTTAAGCTGGAAATACTACACAGATGTATGACCTGAAATACAATCTATATGAAACACTCATTGTATGAGAAATGACTGAGATGTTTGATTCTGCATGTAGGGGTTATAAGGGTACAGAAGATGATTTAGTGGTGGCACCGAGGACATTTGGGGACAAGTATGTTTCTATATCTGGAACTACCGTGAACAAGTGGGTAAGACTGTTACACCAATGGACAGTATATCTTTCAGTGAAAACATGTAACGTAAAACCTTTGGGTTGCATTATAGAGACACTAGCTGGATTATGGAATGGATTACCTGATAAAATGAAAGCTATAAAATCCAGGACTGTATTCATACAAGTCAAAGATTCCTACCTGTGTGAGACGAAAGATGTTTAAAGTTTCACAAGATTTAAGCAGGTTGTGTTTAATCATTCTGTCACCTAGCCACATGTATTTACATGTGTATAATTAGTGGAAAATCAGTGTTAATTTACATAGCTTTATTTTCTACAGATTTGTTTGTGTCTTTCAGCTTTTCCCGGTTAGGGGTCGCCACAGCAGAACTCAGGTCCACTAATGATTGGTAGTTGATTTTTATGTGCCAAGTTACCAGCCCTGACGCACAACCTTCAACAAAGGTACGCCCATTCATGCATGTCTCCACGCAGAAGATGCTCTAACTGAGAATTGAACCGGACAATGTCTTTGTGTGAGGCGACAATGCTACCACAGCACCACCACCACAGGTGCTTTATTTTCTACAGATATTTATGAAAATAATGAAAATAAATAAGTAAACTAATACAGCAGTCAATAAAGGTAACTTATAAGTGGTTATTTCTCAGATTTCAGATGTCTTGAAGGATGCAATGTATTTACTTGTTTTTAAAAGTTATGCATATGAGGGGATTCTCTGAACTTTCTTATTAGCAGTTTTACTAAAGTGGAGACCTTTAATATAAGATCTAAGCTCTTGTTTTTTTATTGCTTTTGGAAACAGTTTCCTGGGAAATTGTATTTATAGTCTATCTCTGAGTTATGATGATGCTACAAACCTGTTTGTACTCTTCATTTAAAGCAAATAAAAAGAAGAGCAGGTGATGTTTGAGGAATAAAGGTACGCTACAAACATTACAAAAATTACATGTTTTGAAGCTCCTAGAAAGGCAGAATTGCACATTGTTCAGCAAATCTGTGATACAAGAGGGACCTGAAAATGCCCATCTTGACCTCCATCATTGACATGTCTGCAGGTGATTATCCAAAGTAAAAGGTGTTCCGGATTTTGAAACATTGTTGCATGTCCATTCCTTATCTCCCATGTTCTGTTATCTGTGAATCCCAGAGAACATTACAGCTGATGCGCAAACTCAATTTGTCTTACTCAAGCAGCTACGGACCAGTGTTCTAAGTACCTGGCAACTTTTATCAGAAGCAGTAATGAAGTGATTTATCAGTGTCGTTCACTTCCATTGTTAACAGGTCTGTGAGACAGAAGGTTCCCTGTGCCCTTCTCTAGCTGAAGTCCTTGGTTTGATTTCTGTACTAAGCATTTTTTACAGAGCACTTACCCATGACTACTAAGCAAAATGAAAGAATAATATTTTGTATGAGGTCCTGACTCTAAACTGCTTTTTAGATGTGCAAACAGAGACACTGAATAATTATGACTTCCCTATGGACACAAAATATCAGTATTTCATTGTGCAGTACAGCCTAACTGGTAACCTTCATTGCTCGGCTACAGATTTGATAAACAGGTACAACCCCCCCCCCCCCCCCACATTGCAATGCATGCATTTAAAGTTTTATTCAGGCATGAGACATATTTTGGAAGGACTTAAACTGTTAATTTTCATAGAATACTGTATATACAGCAGTACAGGAATGTCAGTCAGCCATAATTTAAAGCATTTGGTTGGGCACAAATTGATGAGCAGGATATTAACTTTTTAAAATCTTTATATATTTAAAGGGTTTAATGTATTATGATGAATTTTAGCATGCTAAGCTGCAGTTACCCAGCATGCTGTATTTTGTAATCTAGGGAAAGCTGGTAAGACATACAATTGTAACTATGTATCACCTAGTAGGGCGACGGTGACTCTTTATTTCCATTGGTGTCAGCTGCCTCGTTTAATGTTTGTATGGGGGAGGGTGTGGCTTGGCTCAGGTACTTGACTTACCTGTTTCAGTTTCTCCCTGCTCTGTCAGAAATTTGACAGAAGTGTGTGAATGTATTTGTACATATCCAATCAGCTAAAGTGACCTTAGGACCAAATAACTTCAGATCAAACACCGCAATGATATAGCCAAGAACCCATTAGCTTGTTTCATGGAATTCAGTTTCTTTTAAAATGATTGTAATTTAATATAACAGTACTGAAAACTCTTTTCTCTTGACTTAAGTAGCACAGGATGACAGTTCCTTTAGATTTTATTATAACTGTGTTCTCAGATGATCAGCAGGGTGGTGGTGGGGGTCCCTTTTTATAATTAACATATAATATAGTCTGCTCAGTGCATGATTCTCCTGCAATGTGGATGCCATAGAAGTAATCATTTCTACTAGACGAAGTATAAGTGAGAATGGAGTGAACTATAATAGTGCTAATACTGTGTGCAAATAATGTGTATAATAATGGAAAAAAGTTCCAGGAACAATGTTACGGCATGCTGCAAGAACTGTAAAAAGCTTGTTCTGGGACTGGACAAAGCAGAGGATGAAAGCAGTCAGAAAATGAAGGCTGCTCATATACTGATATATTCCACCAGTGGTTTTATTTGATGATAGTGTAAATTCATTATAGTAAAATCACTGAAAGATTAGAAGTGCCAAGCAGCACCTAAAGTGACCATAATTAGCTGTTGTTGTGATACAGCCACAATGATAAGTCCTGGTGATATACATTCACACGAACAGTATGCTTCTCATTCTGTTACCACAGGAAATCAGAACAAAGTCAAATAGAATGGGGGAGGGACAAATCAGGGGGCACATTTTAATGAGAAAAAAAAATTTCTAGAACAATATTATGGCTTCCTAAGAAAATTATAATAATGTTATGCTAGTGTATGGCAAAGCTGAAGATGCTATGAGTCAGAAATGTTTAATTATTAACTTAAATTAATTTTATCTGTTGCTGTTATAAACAGACAGTTTCTAGAATAACAAGTTTTGCATAACTGTCTGTCATCTGTCACCCTGGTGATGGGGAACAAGTGACCCAGATGACAGAGAGGATCTGATGGTTAGCATACAACAGGGCAAAAAATGTTAAAAAAAATAATTTCCCAGAGACGGTCTTTCTGGATCTGTAGATTGAGGGGCTCAAACATAAGTCTGTAAAATAAAGCTTATTAGTAATTCAGACCCATCTACCAATCGGCTAGACAAGATATAATGTAACTAACAGCCATCTTGCCAGTAATAGTACCAATAATAGTACCAGTAATAGAACCAGTATAGCTGGTTTGTGAGTTGCTTCAAGCAGTGGATGTTCAGTTGTGTCCTTTTTGAATGTGAATACCAGAGTGAAACAAGAGAACAGGAAAAGCGAGTGCATCAGAAGATGAGATGCAGGGTAATCATACTCAGAAGGGAAAGGAGAGTAGAGCAGACCTATTACGGTGAAAGACTGCTCATATACCATGTGCCGCTTGACCAAAATGTACTGTTTAAAGTTTCCCATTAATGAACATACCCTTGCCTGATTTTGACATACCAAGGGTCAATCTAACTAACAGCAAATGGCTACCAATATAAAACAGATGGCTTAGTGACATTGTAAAGATCAAGGAATTTAAAGGGAAGAATGCTGGGTCTGAATTTTTGTCCTAGAGTGGATTGTTCTTGTTCTGATATTTGTATAGTTTCGTTATGAACTGAGTAGCACAAAGTGACTTTGATGTGTTCTCCTTGATATCACTGTATTTCCCATGTTGTGATACTGCACTAAGGCATATAGCATGCTTGTTGCTAATGTTTTTGACCTGTGTTACTGCTCAGATTGATTTCTTTTTGTATATCTTAATAACTTTGACTGAGCCTGAATATGGTTCAGCTAGATTACTACACTACCCTGGTAGACAAATATTAAATATATTAAAATTAATGTCTAGGATTTGGTTTGAGATGTTATATTACCAAGTTAAAATTTACAAGAACTATACACTGTTCTCATTTTTATATGACTTTTCATCCTTTTCCCTTTCATTTGAACTCATGTTGTCTGTTCAAGCTACAAAATCATCCCAATATTCTATACTAAAACAAAGTGATTACACAGTCAACAGAAGGAGCAAAAACAGAAATTCTGATGTACTGTTAACAGTAAACTGTACTTACATCTAGCTCTGTGGGTCCGATTTTAAATGCATTACAGAGAGAGAGAGATAGAAGATAAAAAAGAGCGAATGAAGCAACATTTCACTGTTAAATGATCGATGATGAGTATCAGTCTGACACACAGGTAAGCAAATCCACAGTCGATAAGACACAGGAGAACTTAACACAAGGTCATATAATCAGAGCTTTAATGTCTAGATCAGTTCCTTTACAGTGACTACAATGGCTGTAAAGTCTCAGGCTCTTAATCTCCACTGAAATGGGCGAGAATACAAAGAAGGAGTAGTGAGCAGGGGGATTTCAAATGTGCAGCTGTACCATAAAACAATAACATGACATGGAAAGTACTGAAACCCTCACTACAAGCTTGGGGATGAATGGTGAAAATGAAGGGGGATTATAAAGCACCGGCACTAAAATATTGTAGTCATCATCACCACATCAGTAGCATCAACATCATTTTTCTTCTCAGAGTCAGGGTGTCATGTCAATTTTTGCCCCTTGTCTCAATTCAGTAATACCCTCCTACCTTCTGCAACAGTCATGCTTCACTTTCACAGGTCTTCTTTCGTGGAATCAACCCATCTCTTGGCTAGCCATCCTAATTTCCTCTTTCTTCTTGTCTATCCCAAATAATCAGCCAGTCATCTTTTACTTTCCTACACATCTGCCTGAACAAGCATAATCCATTGCCCATGAAATAGAGTTACTCGGGCTTCTGCTCTGATGTCCTCATTTCTTTGCCTGTCCCACAGTGTGCATCCTACCACACGTCTAAGGCACTTCATCTCTAATGCCTCTACCTTCCTCACCCGCTCTGCCTTCACTGCCTAGTTGACTCCAGCACCTCCTATTTCTAGCTTTGACCTCCTCATTCAGACTTCCCTTCTCCGTAATCACCCCACCCAGATATTTGAAGCTCTTTACCCGTTCCATTACTTTACCTTTTATCTCAGTTTTTAGCTTCTTCAAATTTCCCACATTTGCTGACATTGCAATTGTCTGGACTGCACTCAGTTTTGTCCCATGTGCCTTGTTTTGTATTTTCGTCTCCTATCATTTGCTGAAGTTCCATTTCAGAGTCTATAGAATCACATTGTTTACTTACAACAGCTTTGTTTCTGTCCCCTCCAACCCATTTGCTAATATCATCCATCACAAATATGAACAGTAGTGGGAGCTGAGCTGAACCCTGATGCTCATCCACTCTCACTGAGGAACCCTCTTTGAGTCTGACCACTGTTCATACTTGTATCATTGGGTCATTATGGGTCATTATACATAGCTTGCATTAATTCTGCCAATACTTCCATTACTTCAGTCTATCACAGGACAGCTTTCCTGAGACCTTGTCATATGCTTTTCTTCTCTGCTATCTGTCTCATTACAAAAGGGCAGATTGATTATACTCCATCTTGCTTTGAATGTGAGGTACTCATCTCCCATCTTACTTTCTACTACTCTGCATATTCATTTATCGATCACAGTCTCCACCAATTTCATATAGCGTGACAGGTGTTTGATAGCTCTGTATTGTCCATAGTTATATCTCTTTTGTCCTTGTACACTGGCACTAGAATGCTTATTCTCTAGTCATCTGGGATACATTTTACTTTCTATACTGCATTGAGTACCCCCTCAGGAGCCATTTTTCCCCAACATATGTAATGTAACATTTTGATCATATCTGCCATGACTTCATTTGTGCCTACTGCTTTCCCTAACTTCCTTTTCTTTAGTGCTGTTCTTACTTCTTTTACAATGTGCCCTTCTTTCTGCTTCATTGCAGGCTGCGTATGGGTCAGTATAGCTTCTGGGGGTGTTTCTTTATTAAGTAACTCCTGGACATACTCCTTTAATTGGTCAGTCTGCCTTTGATATGCTCTGGAGTGGTGAGCAGTTTTTTTTACTTTGTTCGCCCGTTGCCTGTTGATCAGCTGAACATTTGTTCTTCATGACTAGCGAGTTGATCAACCTGTTGGCCATTATAGGTGGTTTGAGGGTTTTCTCCATAAGCCTTACTATGTTTCCCATGGACACCCAACTTGCAGAGCAAAAGGGAAAAGGGTTTCTGAGCTGGTCACTTCCTCAAGGGATGTTGCCAGTAAGTAACCATGTCCCTTCCCTCAAATAAAAGCAGTGGTTTCCCCAGTCCCTATCAGAGAAATTACACTTCACTATGTACCCACAAATGCCCACTACCATCACCACACCCAGGAGAGGTGAATAGGCCATGCCCTTTTACTCATCTCCCTACCTGCCTTGCTCCTTCAATGGCAGGGTGGCTAGTTGACTCCCTGTCACCTGAGCTGCAGCAAGAGCTCCATCTGTCTGTGCCATGGAGCCAGGCTTAGTAAGCAGATTGTTGATAGCGTGCCTTATGAGTGGTGTTTGTCCATCTGTCTGTGCCATGGAGCCAGGCGTAGTGAGCAGATTGTTGCTAGCGTGCCTTATGAGTGGTGTTTGTCCATCTGTCCGTGCCATGGAGCCAGGCATAGTGAGCAGATTGTTGCTAGCATGCCTTATGAGTGGTGTTTGTCCATCTGTCCATGCCATGGAGCCAGGCGTAGTGAGCAGATTGTTGCTAGCGTGCCTTATGAGTGGTGTTTGTCCATCTGTCCGTGCCATGGAGCCAGGCGTAGTGAGCAGATTGTTGCTAGCACGCCTTATGAGTGGTGTTTGTCCATCTGTCCGTGCCATGGAGTGAGGCGTAGTGAGCAGATTGTTGCTAGCGTGCCTTATGAGTGGTGTTTGTCCATCTGTCTGTGCCATGGAGCCAGGCATAGTGAGCAGATTGTTGCTAGCGTGCCTTATGAGTGGTGTTTGTCCATCTGTCTGTGCCATGGAGCTAGGCGTAGTGAGCAGATTGTTGCTAGCGTGCCTTATGAGTGGTGTTTGTCCATCTGTCCGTGCCATGGAGCCAGGCGTAGTGAGCAGATTGTTGCTAGCGTGCCTTATGAGTGGTGTTTGTCCATCTGTCTGTGCCATGGAGCCAGGCGTAGTGAGCAGATTGTTGCTAGCGTGCCTTATGAGTGGTGTTTGTCCATCTGTCCGTGCCATGGAGCCAGGCGTAGTGAGCAGATTGTTGCTAGCATGCCTTATGAGTGGTGTTTGTCCATCTGTCTGTGCCATGGAGCCAGGCGTAGTGAGCAGATTGTTGCTAGCGTGCCTTATGAGTGGTGTTTGTCCATCTGTCTGTGCCATGGAGCCAGGCGTAGTGAGCAGATTGTTGCTAGCGTGCCTTATGAGTGGTGTTTGTCCATCTGTCCGTGCCATGGAGCCAGGCGTAGTGAGCAGATTGTTGCTAGCGTGCCTTATGAGTGGTGTTTGTCCATCTGTCTGTGCCATGGAGCCAGGCGTAGTGAGCAGATTGTTGCTAGCGTGCCTTATGAGTGGTGTTTGTCCATCTGTCTGTGCCATGGAGCCAGGCGTAGTGAGCAGATTGTTGCTAGCGTGCCTTATGAGTGGTGTTTGTCCATCTGTCCGTGCCATGGAGCCAGGCGTAGTGAGCAGATTGTTGCTAGCGTGCCTTATGAGTGGTGTTTGTCCATCTGTCTGTGCCATGGAGCCAGGCGTAGTGAGCAGATTGTTGCTAGCGTGCCTTATGAGTGGTGTTTGTCCATCTGTCTGTGCCATGGAGCCAGGCATAGTGAGCAGATTGTTGCTAGCGTGCCTTATGAGTGGTGTTTGTCCATCTGTCCGTGCCATGGAGCCAGGCGTAGTGAGCAGATTGTTGCTAGCGTTCCTTATGAGTGGTGTTTGATGGAGCCAGGCGTAGTGAGCAGATTGTTGCTAGCGTGCCTTATGAGTGGTGTTTGTCCATCTGTCCGTGCCATGGAGCCAGGCGTAGTGAGCAGATTGTTGCTAGCACGCCTTATGAGTGGTGTTTGTCCATCTGTCCGTGCCATGGAGCCAGGCGTAGTGAGCAGATTGTTGCTAGCGTGCCTTATGAGTGGTGTTTGATGGAGCCAGGCATAGTGAGCAGATTGTTGCTAGCGTGCCTTATGAGTGGTGTTTGATGGAGCCAGGCGTAGTGAGCAGATTGTTGCTAGCGTGCCTTATGAGTGGTGTTTGATGGAGCCAGGTGTAGTGAGCAGATTGTTGCTAGCGTGCCTTATGAGTGGTGTTTGATGGAGCCAGGCGTAGTGAGCAGATTGTTGCTAGCGTGCCTTATGAGTGGTGTTTGATGGAGCCAGGCATAGTGAGCAGATTGTTGCTAGCGTGCCTTATGAGTGGTGTTTGATGGAGCCAGGCGTAGTGAGCAGATTGTTGCTAGCATGCCTTATGAGTGGTGTTTGATGGAGCCAGGCGTAGTGAGCAGATTGTTGCTAGCGTGCCTTATGAGTGGTGTTTGTCCATCTGTCCATGCCATGGAGCCAGGCGTAGTGAGCAGATTGTTGCTAGCGCACCTTATGAGTGGTGTTTGATGATTATCTCCTTTATCTTTCTGTCTTTGATTTACAATTCTTTGTGTCATTTGCTAAGTCACTTTTCAAAAGTTGGTTTCTCTGATGCCGTGTTCTTTACCATTGCAACTGCTGCCTTAGCCTCCTCGATAACCAACCAGTAATCTTCTCAGCCTTTTTTTGTCTGTCTCACACCTTTTTCCACACTCCTTTCTTTTTGATAGCTTCCTGTTCTTTGCATTCCACCACCAGCTTTCCTTATATACATTGTTTCCATACCTGTCTAGTCTCTGATGACCATCAAGCCTTTTCTGACCACAGCAAACTTAATTTGCTTTCCACAGAATGACAATGCAGACACTAAGAATGAACACATACAAATACAATGCACGTTGCCCTTCTTCAATGTCATGAGTACTAATGCCTCAGCTGTTGATCGAAGCAAAATGTTTGTCATAGCCCCCTAAAGCTATGCTGCTTAGATGCACTTTGATTTTCAAAATATTAAATATAGCCTGCTGGAGGTCACTACATACTTTTCTAAAGTTAAAACATCTGTCACATCATTCAGTTCCAGGATGCAATCTGGAAACAGTCTAAAAATTCAGTTTCATTCACTCCACTGGTCTTCTGAGACTTTTTCAGTTCATGGACCTTAGTTGTGGACTTCTCTTCCCAAACAGTTAAAACAACACATTACAATAACCAGCTACAAGAACACTCCAAGTATTTCCTGTTTAGCAATTATATCATTACACAAAGAAATTGTTTTCTGTATCTAATAAAAGCAATTCATTGGATTTTTTTCAGTTTTAAACTCACTTTTTGCAATTTTATGAATTGTGCGCTTCCACAGTATCAGTTAAGGTATCACAAAACATACTGTGTGTTTAATTGATTAATGTTATTGTCATTCTAGTTTTCCTCAGGTCTTTTTTTAACATTGTACTGTATAATGTAATGTGTTTACTCTGAAACAGTTACGATTTTTTTTTTCAGTTTGCAGGTAACAAAGTCATGGCTTAAAAATTAACTACATGGTCCAGTTCCCCTATCTACACAAACAAATTAAAAAAAAATAACGTTAATTAGCTAGTTTTTGAGTTTTCATAAATGGCCCTGATTGCTCAGTTATCTGCTGTTTGCTTAGACCAAACAGATGATTCTGGCAGTGTTCAGGCAGGTTGACTGCACACACATATGCACACCTGCTATGTAAAGATTCACATTCCACCACAAAGGCCCACTATGATAATTTCAAAGTGATGTAACCATTTAATATTCTGTGCCTACAGGGAAATGCACTAAAGGAAAGAAGTCAGGCTGTAACAAGGATACAACATGCATGTTTTAACATGTAAATTAACATCCAAGGAAGCAATAAATTGACTAGGTCAAACATACCAAGTGCCAAGTTTTCAAACATGCAAATAAAAACAAAAAAAAGGTACAAATCAGCCAGCAAAGAAAAAATATGCCCTCACGGGTATAAATCTTTATTATATTATTAAACGTGCTCTATGTTTAATTACATGATTAAAATATATATCATAAAACAATAGGCAGTTATGTGGGAAGAAGATATGATAATAGAAATCCGGTGCATCCTTGTGGTATTTCTGGCTATGCCCCGAAAGAAAAAATCTCCAAAAACAATGGGAAACTCAGCTGTCTTATTCTCTACTAACTTAATACATATGCTAGCGTATCTGTGGCCTCATTTTTCATACCAATAATATGTGAGGTTACGATTTATGGATTTTCCAGAGTCAAGCAATTTAAACTACAAAGTTTTATTTTTTTATGTGGTGGTTATTAATAAATGAAACTTCAGAATGAAGACTGCTCCGTTAAATTAAATTGTACATGTGACTGTAAAAGCGTAAAAAATGCAGATAATCGGTTTATAGGAACATTATGATTGTCCCTCATCAAATTTCAGACTTTGACAAAAGATATCATTTAGACTGTAACCAACCATCCTTAAAACTGTTCTGGATATTTTTGTGAAGCACCCCTTCTTGATTTTTCCTTTTACCCTTCTTCCAGTGACATGCTAGCCCAGTAGCAAATCCAGCGGGTATATGGGCATGTGACCGCTCTTTTAAGAGTCAAAGTACGTGACGTGTACACGCACACACGCGCCCGCACAGAGGCGCCCGCACACACACGCGAGCGCACAGACTCTCACGCGCGCACAGTCCAGTCTCTTCAGTCATTTGTTTTCCTGGACTGTATCCTTTTCATTTTGTACGTATCTGAGTATACCATGAATAATAGCAAATGAGATTGTTATAAACAAAAAAAATTGAACAACCTCGCTGACAATTGCATATATCGCTACCTCAAATAATCTAACTATAATGATGGCAAATATAAACCAAAAGGTAACATTTCCAATCACTAAAAAAAAAAACAGCTTTTACATGTGGGCTTTGCTCTCATACCCCATAAATTAAATATACTAACTGCAGGTTCTCAGAACCATGAAGAAAGGGAAAACTCCTTGAATTATGTGATAATCTCCTGAAGTTCGTCTATTACATAACTAACTGAAATCCTTCACAGACATGGCTGTTTCCACAGTATAAATACATTTTTTATACAGACCCTAAAACATTTCTTTGAATAAATATGTTGCAAGGAAATGTAAATGAATATCAGATAAACTATCTTTCCCAGCAGGGGTAATTGGCTCCTATTTGCAACACAAAGAGAGACTGACTGAATGCATGCATAGTTTTGAGTTGGTGCTGAACTTTGACTAAAGAATTATAGTTATTTTGATCAAAGCTTATTCTTAAATCCATGTGTAATTTTGGAATTGTGTTTTCCTGAACAATTATAGCTTTATGTTTATACTTCGTTAAATACAGTCCTTTACTAATAGTGTCTTAGCAAAATAAGTTTCTCATTTAAGTCTTGAGTTTTAAGAAGCTTGGGGTTCAAAACTCCCGTTAGATAAAGACTACTACTTAGAAACCATTACTGACTTCAGATGTATGAGATAATGATCAGAAAATGCTTGGGGTTCTTGTCAATATTTGATATAATTTGCATATCAGTCATGGATTTACAGACTAGACACAACATACATAATACTCAGGTAACATTTAGCAGCATTATATACAACGTTCCACAAGAACTATATGCAGTAGTACTTACACAACATACATAATACTCAGATAACATTTAGCAGCATTATATACGTATATACAATGTTCCACAAGAACTATATGCAGGAGTACTTATAGACTATACATAATAGTCAGGTAACATTGGTAGCATCATTACATAGAAAGTAAGGATGAATAAAGCAAATAATTATGAATAATTATCTTCTGGAGTAACCTAGTTAACATTGGGTACAGCTATAATAGTGCATTAGATGATTAGATCAAATAGAATTATTTGCATTTTATCATAAGAATAGAAGAAAGAAAAATAAGAGAGGAGAGAAGAGGAAGTCACTGACATGTAGGTGTACATAGAAGAGGTAGCTTAGGATTAATTTAGCCTGGTGAATAGTAGAGACATAGCCAGAAATAAAGCAGAAAGCTTTAATTTGTCTCTCAAAATACATATTATGCTGATGGGTCTTACTGGAGGGGGAAATGAGTTACAGGATTTTGAAATACAATTGGAATACAATCCTGCTTTGTTGTGAGCTTTGGAACTTAAGAAATGTTTGTCAGGAGTCAGGACAGAACAGCGCTGTGTTGATGGAGTGAAGTTGTAGTGTACCATTCAGAACTCAGGGTGGAAGACTAATCTGTGTGCAAAATGAAGTTGTGAGAAGATGTGATAGCTCAAGCCAATTCAGGCACTTGAGGGAAATACAGTGGTGTATGGAATAGGGCTAGTTGTAAGCAAAGGTGTATTACAACATTATTACAACATTGCTCCAGCTTAGTATTCAGGGTAAACTGGAGGTTGATAAAAAAATGAAAGACATATAGAACTGTAGTTGTTGCCTCACAGCAAGAGGTTCTCCCGTTCGATTCTCGGCTGGAGTGCGGGTAGTGCCTTCTGTGTGGAGTCTGCATGTCCTCCCCGCAGTTGGGTGGGTGTTCGAAAGACATGCATAAATGGGCATGCCTTCGTTGAAGGCTGAACGTCGAGCTAGCACCTCGGCGTTCGTGAAAATCTACTGCCAATCATTAGCGGACCGGAGTTCCGCTGTGGCGACCCCTAACCGGGAAAAGCCGAAAGACAAACAACAACAACAGAACTGTAGGCAGCAGGAATGTGAATGCTGATGTTCCAGCTGCTTTCAGTCAGTTATAGTTTGATTATATGCATAGCAAAATTAACTTGTGATGTGTTGTTTGATTGCTTGTTGGATGTTGAGTTTGAATGTCATGGTGTCACTTATTACAAGCCATAGTAATTTAGTACTGGAGACTACCTCAATATTTATGTCATTTGCAGAATTGGTTTGAAAGTTAGTTTTGCATTCGGTATGATACTTAGGAGTAAAAAGGGAGAAGTTTTGTCTTTTTTAGGTTTCATATTGGGTTTGATTTTGCTTGCCAGATTTGTGTGGAAGAAAATGAATCTTGTGTGAGCTGTTGAGAATAACGGGATATTGTGCAGAGCAGATAAGGGCTGCATTGTCGGTGTGTTGCACTAGTTTGTTGTGTTTGAGGCAGTGTATAAACTATTGATAAATATAATAAATAGTAAGATCCTAGTATGGAGCCTTGGGAAACACCAGCAGAAAGTGATAAAAAGGTAGAGCTAACCAGATTGCATTTAACAAATTGGTATCTGTTGGATAGGTCTCTGAGGAACCAGGAGAGACTGGAGTAAGACAGGTCAAACAATGATAGCTGAGGGAGCAGTTTATTATGAGAGAAAGTGTTAAAGGCTTTAGATAGGTCCAAGAAGAGGGCAGATACAATATTACCTGTATTGTTGCCATGAATAATGCTATTAGAGAAGTCTGTTAGTGAAGTAGTGGTACTGGGGTTTGGTCTAAAGCCACACTGAAAGAAGGAGAGGTGGTTATCGTAAGAATGCAGGGTTGAGCAGCTAACAATGGAGACATTTTAATAAGATTTTTGATAGGGGAAATTATAGATATGGGTCTATAGTTGGAAAGATCAGGGACAACTGGTTTCTTTTACAGTGAGGGGACATAAGACTGTTATATGAATCTATTAATGAGTACTGAGATGGAGATATGCAATGACATCTGCTGCAATTTTCAGCTATTCAGTGGGTAAGTTATCTCCAGCTAGTGTGGTAGGTTTTAGTTTTAGGAGCTGCTTTTTAATGATAGAGTTTGGGGAAGTGGTGATGGAGAAAGTATTATGGTTGCCACTGTCTTGGATGTTAAGTTGGGATGAATGGTTAATGCCTATGTTTATTAATAACTTTATGGTGTTGAGGAAGTGGGAGTTAACTAATGAAGTGATAATGTCCAGGTTTATGTCCGGATGCATGTCTAGCCTTGGTTGGGTTGCTCTATTCTACCTTTGGATAAGCATTTTTTGATGCAGCTCCAGAAAGTATCAGCTTTTTTTTTTTTTGATTGTTTTGTAAGTTAAAATAGTGTTTTATTTTACTGGTTTTAACTTTTAATTTGGATAATTGCAAAGATGCCTAACGTTTTGGTCACTTTCCTGTATTTTCTTACATGTGGAATATTATGTGCATTGCAATGTTTCTCTAAATACACACTTAGTGACACCAGATGCGGAGCATTGCACTATCATCCTGTACATGTATTCAGTGAGACCACATGAAGCATTGCCATGCCTACCTGTACATGCACTTAGGGAGGCCATATACAGCCTTACTAAGTGCATATACAAGGAGACACTTAGTGAGGCTAGCTGTGGAATATGGCAATCAGTTCTTAAAACCAAATTTCTACAGGGCCATAATCAAGGTAGAGGCAGTACAGATGGGTCAAATCAGATGGGCAAGTGTCTCCAAAAAGAATCATATGAAGAGATGTAATAAAACATTCCATGTACATGCCTTACAGAAGTGTATGAGGATGAGATATGATGCAAAGTTTAAGTTTATTGGTAGAACTAACAAAGACTAAGATCTTCACACAATTTATTTAAAAAAAAACTGGGTAAAAATATGATGGTACATAGACTGACAGATGGAGGCTAAGTGCTGCTTCAGAAAGATGGTGGCGCAATCAGTGAAGCCCTTTCCCGAGGAAATTATAACAAAGGTTATAACAAAAACACTTACTACACGAGACAAATATAAATCAGGTCTACTCAGTTCAGGAAAGACATCTGCTGATGATTATTACAATTTCTATGTGTTTTCTCTAGTTAGAAAAATTGCAGGCCTGAGTATCCAGCATAATCCTGTCTGCCATATAAATCCATTCATGTTTCAGTAAGTGGGCTGAATGTCAGATATGCATACTTCCCAGCATGTCCCATCAGTGTGTCCAAAATGAGGAACTACAAAACACTCTGTTCAGTTGCAAACCTTGGTAAAGCATACCCAGTCAACCAAAGTAGGGGAGGATAGCAAATACCTCTAAGAGTCATTTTCATCACATCCTTATACAGGGTAGCCTCAACATGTTGTCATGTTATGTCTTATTTGGTATAATTTAAACAGTTTTTTTTTGTGTTATTTTTAAAGATTGTAAAATTATTGTTCTTAAAATGTTTTGTAATACTTTAGAGATTTTCTTCCCGAGCCTCTGCTGAAAATGGGGTCCTATCCAGTCGTACTTTCCCAATAATCAAATGTCAGTAAATAAATCAAAATACTGAACAATGACCTAAGAAGGTCATGTTGGGGTCACTGTGGAGTCCTTTCCTGACTCAAGCTAACATTTGACAATGCTATGGACAAGTCACATTTTCAACTATCCCTGAATTACGGCTATTGATACAAATGTGAACAGGGTTATTTATGAATACCATGCATTTTCATTGTCACAGGAATGTGAATGGTACATCTGTTTGCAGGGATTTAATTGGAAGAGAATTATAAGGCCATCTTAGAAATAAATTTATTGTACAAGACAGAACTATCTACAATTCATAATATAAATGGTGACTCAACTCAGCCAGTACCATCAAATGTGAAGCAAACATTCTCATACCTTTACTTTCAGATCCCCAGATGTTTATCTGTTGTCAGATGATGTCATAATCCCTTACTGGGTACAGTGGGTCAGGGAACAGTCATGTCCTTTAGCTAGCCCTGCTGCTGTAGTATTTCCTCAGCCCCAAAAGCAGCAACAAGTCTACTTTTGTCCACAATTATCATATTTGCTGTTAAATTAAATGCTGTCTCTACTGTCTCATTTATTTTTATCCTAAGCGTAATGATTAGCTGAGTATTGCCCCCAGGAGGAAAACTGCTACACGTAATAAGCTACAGAACATGCTCAGCATAAAGCTCAGGGCATTATATTTGTTACTGAAAATCTGTGTTGCAGATAGTTATAGTTTGTCTTGCTTTCAGTTATGGGTTCTTTCTTTTCTTGGATATTATTGGGCAAGTCTACAATAAAACAAAGATATTTAAAAATAATGAATGCAAATAAATAGAGGTCTGTGAGTAAAGGTGATCTGTGATGTGCATAACATCACACTAGTTCTTTTATAGTGCATGCATAAAACAAGTCAGTGTAAAAAAATCCAAAATAGAGACAGGCTGGTATAACTTTCAAATGTTTTGCTCAAGAATCAGGGACAGAAGCCAAAAATAATGGAGGGACAATTTTTAAATATTACTTTAATTTACTGAAAAAGTTAATAGAAGAGCAAATTTTACATCAACGTGCATTTTCTGAAGAATAAGAAGTATAAAATTTGAATGTCAGACATTATTGACTAACTGTAATCCTCAGTGACTTATCAAAACTTTTACAATAAGCAAGGCAAAAATATATGGCAAAATCAGGGACATTCTGCAAAATCAAGGACAACTGAGAGCTATGCAGGCTTGTATTTTTTAGTGGTCAGTTGAAAATAGTGGCTGTTCCTTAGTAGCAGGCCATAAACAGAATAACAGCTCTCTATAGTCATTCATTTTCTACCCATGTCTTTTTTCCTAGTCAGTTCTAATGTTAGTAAGGAACTAAAGTTCTAGAAATTTTATAATGGATTTATATTGTCATCCAGTCTTTTCTAGTTTTGCAGGTAGAAAAAGTAAAAGTAACTGACTTAAAGAGACAATCTTCCTGGATCACTCAAGAAGAGAGACACCTGGATCCAGTGAGCTCAAACTGCCAAAAAATGCATTAAAAACATAGACAGTGATTTGTTTAGCATCCATATTAAGTTTTTGTTATCTGTGGTTCTTATTTTGCTGCAATAGTTATCAGAACAAGCTAATCATTTCCAGAATGATTATGTGAATTGTATAGCAAAAAAAAAAAAAAAAAACAAGATAGTCCATTTAAGGGGTCAGAAGTCTGTAAATCACGACTATGCCTATCTTTCCAGAGTACCTGATATTGGATGCCCAGTGTTCATTGCCTTTAATTTATGGCATTAAGCAGCTGTAGGTACTCTGGTGCCAAGACTTCAGATTAGAAATTAAATGAGAGGTTTGATTCTAGATTTTGCAAAATGCACACATGCAAAGGGAAGCCATGTCTGCAAAGCAGTTTATAAACTGGTTGTGAAATTCAATATGCTAACTACAGCAATATAGATACCTTAGTGGTACAACTGAAAAAAAAGGACTATGAAGGCCACTTCCAAGTAATCAAATTAGATATGGAGTGTGGTCCACAGCAATCACAATACAATACCACTCTTAGATGCTCTACAATGTGTTGTCACCCCTCCATCTACTGTCTTTGCTACCCAGTTTGGTGACTGGTATAAAGATATGTGAAGGTTGTCAGCCTAGCCAGACAGAATTTTGTAGATAATTCTGTCACTTGTAAATATTAATGTAAGCCACATACTTGTTCTGTTTGTTAAATGTTGAACTTCAAAAATGTAACCAAATTGCACTCTGCTGGAGGAAAGCTGATAAGTCAAGCATTGTGTAATTGTTTGATCTCTAAACTCAGAGCTAAGATGTCTGGATTAAGGAATTCTTGCTATTGTTTTGAGACCAGAGTTAATTGCTAGAATTTGCATGTATAATGTCTTTTATTGCTGTAGTTTCCTGAGCAGGTGCAAGATCAAAAGGGCTGCTAAACTCTGAGTTTCTGCAGCCTGGGAACCAGAGAAAAAAATGATGTAATCTGAAATGAGTCAGTAGTACTGTATTATCAATTTAAGGACAGAGACAGAGAGATTCAGAGCATTTTGCATTTGTTTTCAAAACTGGCAACATCACTAGCACTGCTTTGCTCTATATGTAAGTTTATTTTAAAACTGTGTTTGCTCTTAAGTATAGCTAGGAAATAGGAATATTAGACTAGTTGTTTTTCTGTATTGATGTCAGAACTATTCTACTGTATTATTTTAAGCATTTTCCTGTGATATCTGAACTCTTGGCTAGCACCGTGTAGTAAGAAGTATTGTCTTGTGTTCTTATTATGTATTATTAAATATTTTTAAACCTTTCAACTGTGGCAGTTTTGTGTAGAGATAATTTAAGCTCTAGAGTACATTGCATGTATATAGTGATACTATACTAAGCCACTCCAATAAGCCTTGCTGTTCAGTTACACTTACCATTTGGATAATAGTGCAGAGTAATAATTGGACACCCTTTGATAAGGGCCTTAGTAGTAGCTGATATTAGTGGTTGGTGTCAGTGATTACTACCTTATAGCCTGGCAGGAAGGACCATAGCTGGAGAAACTGTGCCAGCCCTCCCCAGGAGTGTCTGGGTGTTTGTATATAACTCATATCTTAAAGTGTGTGTGTGTGTGTGTGTGTGTGTGTGTGTGTGTGTGTGTGTGTGTGTGTGTGTGTGTGTGTTTGTTATCTTTCCCAGTGTGGACTCCTCTCATTGGTGTTAGTGGTGAGGATTGAGGCTCCTTGATTGCTGGGCCAGAGCACGGGTATCACAACTGGCATTGGTCACATCTCTCACAAAATGGCAGTAAGGCAGAGTTGGGCAGAGTAATGTTATTTGTGATATCCAGTGTTTTAACAAAACTGAACAAATAACCATGACAGATTCAAAGTGAGCAACTTTTCCTCCAAGTGAAACATGGGATAAAATTTTGTCTAGGAAAAGCAAAGCATTCTGTAGACTAAAATTTATGGAAATGTCGGTCCTTCATAAGGAAGATTGAGCAAAATGGGTATTATACCTTTTCATGGACCAACAAAAATATGTTGTTGTTAAATCTGCAGAGATAAATTAATCAGATATTGCACGTGCTGCTTATAATAGAGTGCAGTGCTGAGGTATGTTTCATACAGCAACATTTTGCAATCTTTAGACACACCTCTTTCCATCAGTTCATTGTCAGAAATACAGGAAAAGTTTATTTCAATAAAAACAGTATTTGCTAAATGGGCAAGTCAACAGGAAGTGATGTCAATAAAAATGAGGAGAAAGGGGATAGATGGCTGTTGCTGAAAATATTTAGGTGTCAGATCTGTCACAAATCTTTCAAACTTTACTTATGGTTAGGGTTAGCACTCAGTACTAAAGAGGGCAGGAGATTCTGCCCCCGCCGTACCACCTTAGTAATGGGTTCTAACCCTAACCCTAACCCTAATGCTGCCATTTCCCACAACCCTAACCTTATACCTTAATGTCATTAAAACCTTCCCATAACACTGCCACTACACAAGACAGATTCAGACACACAAACATTCTCACACACGCAGTCAGTACATCTAACCCCTAATTTAACCCTAACCCTAAAATACACAGACCCGCACACAAACACACAACACTCACCCTTCACTCATCACCAACCCTAACTCACACACACGCACACACACACACACACACACACACACACACACACACACACACACACACACACACACACACACACACAGTCACACCCCCAACCCCACTTACCTGTATCGACATTCCATACCTTTGACATATCCACCACTCAGCCATCTGCACTGTTTGTGTCCTTCAGCTTTTCCCGGTTAGGGGTCACCACAGCAGAACTCTGGTCCGCTAATGATAGGCAGTAGAGTTTTACATGCTGGCTTGCCGGACTTAATGCACAACCTTCAATGAAGGAACGCCCATTCATGCATGTCGCCACACAGAAGACACTCTAACTGAGAATCGAATGGGCAACGTCTAACTGTGAGCCAACCGACACTAAATCACACCCCTACATTTGTTGAACAAATGTACATTCAGTCAAACACAGGGGAACTTTATATATATATATATATATATATATATATATATATATATATATATATATATATATGTATATATATTTCACCAGGCAAACATTTATTATCCTTCTCTCTAGCATGCCTTTGGAATTCCCTGCCACCACTTATTCATGCCACCCATAGCTACTCCACCTTAAGACCTTACTCCATTCGAACATCTCAGCTCACTGGGACTATTCCTACTGTCACCCCACATGACTTCACTGTACTTCACCCCTGTTTTCCTATTCCCCCACTCTCTCAACTCATTTATAACACTGATATCCAGTATTCTTATCCTCCTTTTCTCTTCAAATATTACTTACTCCCTACTATTTCTTACATCTTTCTCTTGTATACATACAAGACTTATAACTCTTTTTCCCCTATTACTCTACAAATTTGTTGATATGTCATGTAAGGCTCATTGCCACTACTGTTTTATACAATTATGCTGTCTTCACTTGTGTGGATATTACCCTCATGCTCCACACAGAGCATATTACACCAATGATTTATATTTATATATATATATATATATATATATATATATATATATATATATATATATGTTTTTGTCCTACTCTCTTTGCAAATTGTAAGTTCTGGCACTGAGTAATAACTCTCAAAACTGTTTTAATACCATTTATTAGCTACTCTCTAGTGAATACTACCTTCATTCTTCAACAAACTGTGCTATACCATTGATTCATGTTATTTATATATATGTTTCATTTTATCCACTGTATACTGTAATTTCTTAAACTGTTTAATAACTTGTGGACATATGTAGATTTTCTTTGTATGCTGTTTAAGGAGGTTTTCTCCCCTGTCCTCCATTGAAAATGGGCTCTTCCCTGCCTAATGGACTATCTTGGTAAACAAACTGTAAATAAATAATAAATATGTGTGTGTGTGGGTGCGTGTGTGTGTGTGTGTGTGTGTGTGTGTGTGTGTGTGTGTGTGTGTGTGTAGCAGACATAACAGGTGCAAAATGTGATATTAGATGACATGTCAGACAGCAGGACTGTAGACCGTCTAGCAGATATTTCCTGTCTTAAAATTCATAAATGTTTAAATTCAAAACATCTACTTGGAAACAGACTTCTTGAGTTAGTTCATGGCTTTTATTATTATTATTATTATTATTATTATTATTATTATTATTATTGGTATTTGATTACTAGGAAGATCTGAAGGATTAGGAACCCATTTTCTGTGGAGGCCCACAGAAAAAAGATAAAAAATATTGCAAAACATTATAACAATAATTTTAGTCTTCAAAAATAATACAAAAACATCTACAGTTTAAAAAAAATGATCCCAAATTAGACATATGAAAACATTGGTTAAGGATAGATACAAGTTATATAACAATGATTTAATAGTTAGAGAAATTTTAGGCAGTTTATAGAGAAATTAAAGGTAAGTTAGTATAATACAAACTACAATAAGAAGTGAGAGAAAAGCAGGCCTATAGTATATTTAGAGAGCAAGTCAGGGGAGAGAAATTGATAAAAGTAAGGAAGTGAAGAAAGGGGAGTAAGGAGCTGTAAGGAATGAAAAAGTACTTGTTCACATTTAAAGGTGTAGTTTATCCTGGTTTTGAGCAAGAACAGAGCCATGAAGTATTTCAGAATAGTTTTGAAGGATGGGAGGGAGAGTATTGACCTGTTCGATACAGGAAGGGAGTTATAGGCTTTAGCAACATGGTATGAGTACAGACAATGCCTAGGAAATTTGATAGATTTGTGGTCAGACAGAAGTTTTTGGTCATGGGATCGTAATGACCAACTGAGAACATAGTTGTGTAGAATGCTATTTAGTGCTGAACAACCAGATAGAGTCTAGATAATTTTATAAGTGGTAAGAAGCTGTTGTACCCGTTAGTTGATGGGGGAGTTCTAACCAATTTCAGTTTTAAGTGCAGTACAGTGGTTTATTCTGAAAGGTGTATTTGCTGCAAATTTAGCAACTTTGTTATAACATTGGTCATAGCTCTTGGATAACAGTTCCAGATTTTTAGGAGCTTTAATGCTGCAGCAGGAAAGGATGCCCATTTCTAAATCAGGACACCTTAAATGTTCATAAAACTCTACTGCTTCAGACTTGAAGTTTGCCAGTAAGACTCTCTTCAGCATCTACTGTGCATGCAAGACTGCCTACTTACCAAATTCATATGGGGTTATCTAACATTTAAATATGCTTGGAAATTTTTTATGAGTGCTTGTGTGTTTGTGTCCTTGTGATCATTAGGTATGATTGCCAAGTATATATATATTTGATCAAGGCTTTTGACACTATCCCCTTTGCTGGTTTTTTTATGCTTGGTTGCATATTAGCTATGCAACAGATCTCAGGTTGTGAAATTTGCTTCTACCCAATCTGAATGTGAAATTGTAACTTGTGAGGTGCCACGGGGATCAGTGCTAGGACCTCTTACATTTGGCATTTATTTTAGAGCCATGCAGTCCAAGTCCCCAGAAGTGTGGCTGAGCAATTTTGCTGATGTGTGAGTGTGCCTTCTGTGTGGAAGTTTGGCGGGGCTGGCAGCTTCTCGACCCGTAAAACTCCTGCTGCCATCATTCAGTAGGTGAAGGTGATCCCAGCTGGCGCGAAGAAAAACGGAAAAAGAAAGAAGATTTCAAGCAGGCTGTTACCTACTCATTCACTGATACTTCACAGCCCAATAAGATCTGGAATCTACCTCCTACCCAATGAATATGGTCTCAAGAATACAAACAATGTACATTTAAATAGCATTCAGTACAAAAGCTGTTCTGACCTGATATGTTTTAAATGGTACTCCTTTTCAGACAGACACTGTCATAAGAGATGTGGGTACGTATGTGGACAATTCTCTCTCTTTCTACCATTATGTTTAGTCATAGTCAGGAAAATCTTCTATCTGGCTCAGTTAATTTCCAATAGAGCAACTTAAAGATCCAAAAAAGTCATCCTCTAGCTGTACTCTTCCCTTATCAGACCCATCATTGAATACAATGCCCCCTTTGGTATGTATAAATCAAAGCATATGGCTTGACTAGAAAAGGCCAACAGAAACATCACTAAGAAAATCAGACCTTTTAATCTTTCAACCCAATAGATTGGCACAACTCTGATTATACTGAGTAGCCTACAGATTGCTGCAAGGTGAACTGGGTCTTGCTTTTTGAGCCACGAAAGACCCAATCCTAACTGATCTTTTTCTTTGCAAAACCAGTGGCTCTACAAACACCTGCACTAGGGACCTAAATCTACATCCACAAATAAAAAAGACTTACTAGAGAGATAGGTTCCTAATTCAATGTATTCCCAAACAATGGAATAAGGTACCACTACAGGTCAAACAAAGTACTACTTTGACTGCCTTTTAGGCTAGTCTTGATGAATGGTATGGTTGACACAAACTTACACCAGGATTGTTATATACTGCTCTGCACAATTTGGGAGATAAGCACTATTAAGTGCTTGAAAAGGGAGGTGCAAACATTTAAATGGGTGTATTTAAAGGTGTATTGACTAGGCATCGTATTCTCCTTGTAATTGTTTGCCTAGTATTGTTTCTATGTTCCTATGTTCCTATATGTCGATATAAGAAAGGGCCTCTGACCTATGAGGTGGTATCTAGAATCAGATGTCTTGCTTTTGTTCTGCACCCTTAAATAGTTGGCCTAAGTCTTTTTGTTGGCAACCTAGGTTGGTCTGTTTGCTTTTATTTCCTTACATAACAATGGGTTCAGAAGCAGTCTCCCTACAGCAGACCAAGCACAGTATGGAGGTCATTTCAGCTGAATTAGTGACAGATGTACCAGTCAGAAACAGAATGCTTCCACTATGACTTACTGAGTTAGAACTCAAAAAGAAACCAACTACCTAAGCACAAGGGGTCAGGAATTTAGCCCAACTAAATAAATAAATGTGTTTTTGCAGGGGGTAAACTCCCCTATACCCCTATATAGGCTATGTCAGGAGCAGTTGCAATCCTATGAGAAATGAATGGTGCACTCTGCAGCCCAGTACAGCACTCATTGCTAAAGTGCCTTAACCACCGGGTCTTAATTTACATGTAAGATGTGACATAGGTTTAAATGCATATGACAAGAAAAAACTGTATAAAATCAATGAGCCACACAGTGTATGCATGTAATACAAAAGCTAAACCTTGACGTATGGCAACACTTTCCCTAGTATCTTTGAATGTTAATGGTCTCACAGGTATATACAAAAAGAAAGCATACTTGTTGTTGTGTCTTTCGGCTTTTCCTGGTTAGGGGTCGCCACAGCGGAAATCCGGTCCGCTAATAATTGGCAGTAGATTTTTTACATGCCGAGTTGCCAGCCCTGAAGCACAACCTTCAACGAAGGTACGCCCATCACGCATGTCTCCACACAGAAGACGCTGTAGCTGAGAATCGAACAGGACAATGTCTTACTGTGAGGCGACAACGGAACCGCAGCACCACCACTGCGGTTACAAAAAGAAAGCGTACTGAACTATATTAAAAAAATGCAGAGTGTAAACAACTATGCTACGGGTTACACATTTGGAAAGAAATGAGTATATGAATTTAATAAAGAAAGGATTTCAGGATGGTTAATCACCAGAATATTTAGGACAAACTAAAAGGGCAGTACTTATATTAATTGTTACAAGAGCTCTAATAGTAATAGAAGTGGAAATAAGACAATCATAGCAGATTTGTAGTAGTGAGGGGCTACTGGCAAAGGAGGATGATTATGTTAGCAAGTATTTATATTAAACCTAAAACTACTACAATGAAGCTTAAGAAAATTCTGGGAGAAATATTCAGCTTTCAGCAAGAATTATTTAAAATATGGGAAATGGAATTTGATTTGTAACTGTGAGGATGTACATAGGAGTCCAAGAATGGAAAATATAACAAAATAGTGTAGAGTTTTGAAGAAATTCATGAAAATATTTGGTATGGAAGATGTGAATTCGGTAGTAGGAGATGGGAGAGGATTTATATGTTATTCCCCAAAGATACAAAACTTGGGCTAGGCTAGACAGAAATTATATTTCACAGGAACATGTGCATTTAATTGTAAATTTTGATATGCATCCAATAACTATTTCAGATCAAGCACCAATAATAGTTAAAATAAAAACACAGGGTAATGAAATAAAAATGAGACATTGGCACTTTCCCAACTATCTGTTAAACAGAGAGCAATTTAAAGAATGGGTAGTGGAAATTATTCTGCAGTAATTAAGGAAGACAGAAGTTTGTTCAGAAACTATAGCTAGGGAATGGAATAAAGTGAAAGTGGGGTTTAACAGGGTAGAAATGAAAGAAAAAGAGATCTGGTTAAGGATTAGCAAGTTATTTAAAGGGACTGCCAAAGGTTAAAGTATTGCAGAATAGGGGGGATGTGACAGAACAAGAAGAGGAGCAACTGCAGAATGCTAAACAGAAAATACGGGACTACCTTTATAATATGGATGAGTTTTGACTGCTGTTTAGCAACTGTTTTTTTTTTTTTATAATAACTCCAGAGCACAAATGCTTTTAGCACAACTCAGACAACAGAAAGTAGAAAGGGTTAATGCCAAGCTTAGGGACCCTATAGCAATGAAAATAACTAGAGATCCTGCAGAGGTATTAGAAATATTTTACGAAAATCTGTATAAAGCAGATAACTGTGGAAATCAAGAAAAAGTACAAATGGAAATGTTTATAGAAGAATTAAAGATGTCAAGGTCAGAGGTAGATGAGGCTCAGTTACTAACAGAATCGTAAGAGATTAGATAACAATGGTGATGTACAATCAATCTACAGGAAAGTCCCCAGGACCTGACAGTATTCCTGTGGAAGTTTGGAAGCTAGCAGGGAAGAAAGTGATAACAATCTGGAAGGTTCTTGTTTAACAGTATTTTAAGAGAAGCACCAACATCCTGGAAGAAAGCAGTGGTTGCTGTAATACCTAAAGAGGGTAAAGATCGATCAGAACCAACTTCATACAGGCCCATTTCAATATTAAATCATGATTAGAAAGTACTTATATCTACATTGGCTAAAAGAATGGCAAAGGTGATGCCAAATTTGATTTTGTGGAGGGGAGGCAAACATTTGAGAACATTAATAGAACAGTTATGATCCATGTAATAAAACACAGCTGTTGGTGGTGCTTCTTTGATGCAGGAAATGCATTTGACAGTGTAAGCTGGCATTTTATGAGGACAGCAATGGAAGCATTCGCCTTGCGCTGACACAATAAGGTTAATTAGGAGGGTAGAGTCTTTCAATAGGGATGACTGCAATTAGGAATACGGAGAAGAGACAAGAGGGGGCTAGAATGTGCTAGGGAAAACTGGCAAAGGAATCAAGCTATTTGGAGCAAATACATGGAACGGTTATAGAACTGGAAGAGGTCAATAATACATTTGCATTACAGGCTAAAGATTGATATTGGAGTAGATGCATTTACAGTATTGTAGATTTTCTGAACAATGCAGCATGCAGTCTTTTGTTTGTGACTGGAATATGGAGTTTTATCTTAACACTTTTAGTTTTCATTATGATAGTTTTGTGTTATAAATCATTTTTTATTATTTTCAATTTTACTAGATTCACAGCTTACTTGTGAGTCTGTGTTTTTGATTGCATCTTCCTTCAAAATGTGTCTAATGATCAGTGTACTACAATGGGAAACAAACTACAATAAATAAATACATATATACATACATACATAAATCTTAGTGATATCACGTATTTGCTTGTCTTTGTTTTGTCATGGAGATGGGTAGTTCTTACATCCGACTCTCATGGCTGCCATCGTGTGGTCATATTTTTCTATTGCATCAAGATTTTTTTTTTTAATATTTATTTTTATCTGTTTTCAAAAGTATTAACTATAGACATCAATACAAATAATCTTGAAATTCTTGACAGATACAAAGTAATATTTGTTTCAACATGCAATCAGGTCATATTCTTCTGAATAACATAGAATAAAACACATTGCTATTTATCTTCATTTTATAACAGAGAAGTGTAGAATTGTCCTGACTGCATTTTGTACTAATACTCTAACATACTATATACAATATTTACAGCAGGTGTAACAGCTAAAGGTTCAGAATCTTAAGAGATGTGTATCTGTATACTTTGTTCTTAAGTTGCTAGTCTAAGCATCTTTGATTTGTACTTTATTTGGCACAAGGGAATTCTTTGTATATAATTAGAGGATTTTTTTACTTTAGATAATATTTATTCTTTTAGAATGTGGTTCCCTGCTTCAGTGCCTCTCTTACAAAAAAAAGATGCTCTCTAACACATACAAATTAATTACATCTATTAAATTTTTAAACCATGCTGTTTCTGCTTAATGAAACAACAGTATCCATTACAGGGAGTGAAAAGGATGTTGTTTACTTCAGTAAGCAATTCTGAATACCATTAAATCAACATGGCGAGACAGTACTCAAAAACAAATGTTTCAGGACTCCAAAACTCATTTTGTTCCTTCAGCAGATAACAGTGGCTTACGTGTACTGTTTCTCATCTCTACAAGATGTATATTTCTGGAGTGTACACCATAAAAGAAGAGGTAATAAATGGGTCTATATTAGATCAGTGAACGCTTAAACAAGCGAACACTGATTGATCAACCTTATTTTAGCGAAAGTTAAAAATATCGAAGCAACAGAAACTCAATTTTTTTCCTAGGGAAAGAATTAGATTGTCTGTTTCTGTTGCTTCGGCATTTTCAGTGCTGTGGTGGAAAGTTACAGGTCAGATTCAGGTAAGTGTGCGATTGTGTGGATGTGGGTGTTAGGGTGGGTTAGGTGAGTTAGGGTTAGGGCTCGGGCTATGTATGTGTGCGATTGTGTGGACGTGAGGGTTAGGGTGGGTTTAGGTGAGTTAGGGTTAGGGAGCGGGTGAGGTGAGTGTGCGATAGTGACGGACCTTAGGGTTAGGGTTTAGGTAAGTGGATAGTTAGTGGTGTGTGCATACTATAGTGTAGGGTTAGGTGTCAGATTTTAGGTGTATGTGTGTGAATTTCTGTTGGTTTAGTGTGTTTGTGTTGTGTGTATGTGTTTTGGATCAGCAATTTTTTTCCCTAGGAAAAAAATCCCTAATTTGACATTTCGAGATTGTAAGCTTTCGCTTACATAAGTTTGATCAATCAGAGTTCGCTTTTTTAAGCGTTCGCTGATCTAATATAGACCCTAATAAATAGGGTTATTTGTGACTGACCAGAGTTCCTTTCCTCTTGTGGCATGGCAGATGCTTCCTTCAGTTTTGATCATCATAAAATTCATGACTGTAGTCAGTGTTTTGGAAATGTGAATTCCCTTTTCATTTAACCAAAAAATGGTGAAGGTGAAAATCTACAGTATGTAGGTTCAATAACATACACAGTATTGTCGTATCATTTCAATCTAACATGTGTTGACATACTCACACTCTGCCAAACAGTTTTCTTAAGCTGAAAATGCCAGTAGCATGATGTTTAAGTAGAAAAGGGTTGCTCCTGAAAACGACTTGGAAGACTCTCCCTGCACATTCTAAAATGCATTACTACTCATCCTGATATTATGCAAGGAAGAAATATCATTCATGCAGATACTGTTCAGAAGACAGTGTGACTTTTCAGGCCAATATCTGTATATGGTTGTATGCAACAGTGGGGAACAAATTTGGAACTCCATGCAACTTTATGAAACTAAGACACTAATGCCCTTGTAAATTAGTTTGAAATGGCAGAGGGAGTAGAGTAGAAATGCACAGCTTTATGTATGCGCTGCATGCATGTATGTGTATGTGTATGTAAAAATAAAAAATGTATATGTATGTCACTGAGCACAAAAAGGTCAGTGCTAAAATAAACATATTACACTACACACACACACACACACACACATATATATATATATAAAATAAAATGTAAATAAAACTAGGTATACACACGAAGAAAGAATGCAGCAAGTAGAACCTGTGACTGTGTGCACTTTCGTTCTTTATTTATTTAAGAACTTCATCAGAAGTTCTTAAATAAATAAAGAATGAAAGCACACAAAATCACATGTTCTACTTGCTGAATTCTTTCTTTTTGTGTTAGACCTGGTTTTATTTATGTTTTATAGATGTCTTCAGAAGTTTTTTTATTGTTTTAATAATTTTCTTCGCCAGTGTTTTCTTGGTTTTATTTGCATATATATATATATATATATATATATATTGTGTGTGTGTGTGTGTGTGTGTGTGTGTGTGTGTGTGTGTGTGTGTATATATATATATATATATATATATATATATATACACACACACACATATACATACAAAACGTACATTTATCAAAATAGATATAATATATATATATATATATATATATATATATATCTATATATATATATATATATATATATATATATATATATATATATATATATAAAGAGAGAGAGAGATAGATATAAACATGTATTATATTGAAAGCAAATTAAAGAAAGATACATAAAGCAACATATAGAAAACCACAAAGAGGTAACTACAACCAGTGGATGTCCCAAGCAAGGTATGAGGAAGTATTTCCTCTCACAAAGGATGGTGTATGACTGATTATGTCTCCCTGATGAGTCAGTGGCATCAGGGCATATACAGTGATTCAGTGCAAAAAAACATGCATATACTGATTTATTATTATTAAAAAGCATGCAGTTAATCATTTGTGATCAATGCTTAACCCTGCTAAGCAAAAATAAAATAGAAATAAGGGGAAGGCATGATATAGGACACATGAGCCATTGCTTCCCTACTGTCTAGATGCAAGTAGGGAAATCTGTATCATAATTGGGTATGAAGCACTTTTCCTACTTGCACTCAGTTTTTCTTTTTCCATCACTCCATTTGCCCATCTTTTTTCATAAACAAATATACATATTGTTAATTGTTATTAAACAAAGAGGTTCTACACCTGGTACATGACTCCTCCACTCACGTATTTCGTACATGAAGCCCATAGTTAATCTTCTGTTTCTGTATTCCATTGTACTTCCTCCTAAAATTCACATTTTTATTCTTGCCTTTTTATATATATATCTTTTATGATCCACAAAAGATTATTTGGCTCTTTTCCTGATCTGCCTGCCTAAGCCAAAGGCGGGTTCCGTATAAAAGAGCTCCTCCTGTCATGTACACTTGGGGGACTATTCCCAGTCTTAGCCATTTTTTTCTGTTTGAAATCTTCTGATCACATTTATACAAATGACTGCTTACATCGTTCTTATTCAAAACTTATACTGTGGAATAGTCACTACAGTCTGTGACTTTCTCATTTCTACCTTTATTAATAAATATACTGCCTTAACTGCACCAAGCTTGGTGGGTACTATTAAACGCTGTCAATTTTGAACTCTACAACTTTGGCACAATAATCTTGGCTGAGAGCAGTCATGATACTGAAATTAGTATCAGGCAAACTGTGTACATATGCTAGTGCAATTAGTATCAGGCAAACTCTGTGAACATGCTTGTGCAATTAGAATCAGGCAAACTGCATACATGTCATAGTGCAATTAGAATCAGGCAATCTATGTACACGTGATAGTGCAATTAGTATCAGGCAAACTGTGTACACATGCTTGTGCAATTAGCATCAGGCAAACTTTCTACATGTGCTAGTGCAATTAGTATCAGGCAAACTCTGTACACATGATAGTGCAATCAGAATCAAGAAACTGTGTACACATCATAGTGCAATTAATATCAGGCAAACTTTGTACACATGTTAGTGCAATTAGTATCAAGCAAACTGTGTACACATATTAGTGCAATTAGAATCAGGCAAACTGTGTACACATGATAGTGCAATTAGTATCAGACAAACTGTGTACACATACTAGTGCAATTAGTATGTGTACACATACTAGTGCAATTAGTATCAGGAAAACTGTGTACACATGATACTACAATTAGAATCAAGCTGTGTACACATGCTAGTGCAATTAGTAAGAGGGTAACTGTGTACACATTCTAGTGCAATTAGTATCAAGCAACTGTGTACACAGACTAGTGCAATTAGTATCAGGCAAACCCTACGAACAACGTTAGTGCAATTAGTATCAGGCAAACCCTGTGAACAATGTTAGTGCAATTAGTATCAGGCAAACTCTGTGAACATGCTTGTGCAATTATAATCAGGCAAACTGTGTACACATCATAGTGCAATTATAATCAGGCAATCCATGTACACATGATAGTGCAATTAGTATCAGGCAAACTTTGTACACATGCTGGGGCAATTAGTATTAGGCAAATTGTGTACACATGCTGGTGCAATTAGTATCGGGTAAACCCTGTGAACAATGCTAGTGCAATTAGTATCAGATAAGCTCTGTGAACATGCCAGTGTAATTAGTATCAGGCAAACTGTGTACACATGATAGTGCAAATAGTATCAGGCAAACTGTGTACACATGATAGTGCAAATAGTATCAGGCAAACTGTGTACACATGCTAGTGCAATTAGTATCAGGCAAACTCTGTACACATGCTAGTGCAATTAGTATCAGGCAAACTCTGTACACGTGATAGTGGAATTAGTATCAGGCAAACTGTGTACACATGCTAGTGCAATTAGCATTAGGCAAACTTTGTGCACATGTTAGTGCAATTAGTATCAGGCAAACTCTGTGAACATGCTTGTGCAGTTAGAATCAGACAAACTGTGTACACATATTAGTGCAATTAGAATCAGGCAAACTGTGTACACATGATAGTGCAATTAGTATCAGGAAAACTGTACACAAGATAATGTGATTAGTATCAGGCAAACTGTGTACACATGATAGTATAATAAGTATCAGGCAAACTTTGTTGACATGCTACTGCAATTAATATCAGGCAAACTGTGCACACATGAGAGTACAATTAGTATCAGTTAGCCTGTGTACACATGATAGTGCAATTAGTATCAAGCAAACTGTGTGCACATGATACTACAATTAGATTCAGGCTGTGTACACATGCTAGTGCAATTAGTAAGAGGGTAACTGTGTACACATTCTAGTGCAATTAGTATCAAACAACTGTGTACACAGACTAGTGCAATTAGTATCAGGCAATCTCTGCATACATGCTAGTGCAATTAGTATCAGGCAAACTTGTACACGTGATAGTGCAATTAGTATCAGGCAAACCTTGTGAACAATGTTAGTGCAATTAGTATCACGGTAACTGTGTACACATGCTACTGCAATTAGTATGGGGCAACTGTGTACACAGACAAGTGCAATTATTATCAGGCAATCTCTGCATACATGCTAATGCAATTAGTATCAGGCAAACCCTGTGAACAACGTTAGTGCAATTAGTATCAGGCAAACGCTGTGAACAATGTTAGTGCAATTAGTATCAGGCAAACTCTGTGAACATGCTTGTGCAATTAGAATCAGATAAACTGTGTACACATCATAGTGCAATTAGAATCAGGCAATCTATGTACACGTGATAGTGCAATTAGTATCAGGCAAACTTTGTACACATGCTGGGGCAATTAGCATTAGGCAAATTGTGTACACATGCTGGTGCAATTAGTATCAGGTAAACGCTGTGAACAATGTTAGCACAATTAGTATCAGGTAAACTCTTTGAACATGCCAGTGCAATTAGTATCAGACAAACTGCATACACATGCTAGTGCAATTAGCATCAGGCAAACTTTTTTCACGTGTTAGTGCAATTAGTATCAGGCAAACTCTGTACACATGATAGTGCAATTAGAATCGGAGAAACTGTGCACACATGATACTGCAATTAGTATCAGGCAAACTTTGTACACATGCTAGTGCAATTAGTATCAGGCAAACTCTGTACACAATAGTGCAATTAGTATCAGGCAAACTCTGGACAAGTGATAGTGCAATTAGTATGAGGCAAACTGTGTACACATGCTCGTGCAATTAGCATTAGGCAAACTTTGTATACATGTTAGTGCAATTAGTATCAGGCAAACTCTGTGAACATTCTTGTGCAATTAGTATCAGACAAACTGTGTACACATCATAGTGCAATTAGAATCAGGCAATCTATGTACACATGATAGTGCAATTAGTTTCCTGATCTGCCTGCCTAAGCCAAAGGCTGGTTCCCTATAAAAGGGCTCCTCCTGTTATGTACACTTGGGGGACTATTCCTGTACTGCCTTCATTTTCTTCCCCTTTTCTTCTAAGGGATGCAAGTGACATTTCCCAGTCTTAGCCATTTTTTTCTGTTTGAAATCTTCTGATCACATTTATACAAATGAATGCTTACATTGTTCTTATTCAAAACTTATACTATGGAATAGCCACTACAGTCCAGTGACTTTCTCTTTTCTATCTTCATTGATAAATATACTGCCTTAACTGCACCAAGCTTGGTGGGTACTACTAAAAGCTGTCAGTTTGAACTATACAACTTTGGCACAATAATCTTGGCTGAGAGCAGTCATGATACTGAAATTAGTATCAGGCAAACCCTGTGAACATGCTTGTGCAATTAGTATCAGGCAAACTGTGTACACGATAGTGCAATTAGTATCAGGCAAACTGTGTACACATGCTAGTGCAATTAGCATCAGGCAAACTTTTTTCATGTGTTAGTGCAATTAGTATCAGGCAAACTCTGTACACATGATAGTGCAATTAGAATCGGAGAAACTGTGCACACATGATACTGCAATTAGCATCAGGCAAACTTTGTACACATGCTAGTGCAATTAGTACCAGGCAATCTCTGTACATGATAGTGCAATTAGGATCAGAAAAACTGTGTACACATGTTACTGCAATTCCTACCAGGCTAACTGTGTACACATGCTAGTGCAATTAGTAAGAGGCTAACTGTGTACACAAACTAGTGCAATTAATATCAGGCAATCTCTGCATACATGTTAGTGCAATTAGTATCAGGCAAACCCTGTGAACAATGTTAGTACAATTAGTATCAGGCAAGCCCTGTGAACACTGTTAGTGCAATTAGTATCAGGCAAGCCCTGTAAACAATGTTAGTGCAATTAGTATCAGGCAAACCCTGTGAACAATATTAGTGCAATTAGTATCAGGCAAACTATGTACACATGATAGTGCAATTAGTATCAGGCAAACTCTATGAACATGCTTATGCAATCAGTATCAGGCAAACTGTGTACACATTATAGTGTAATTAATATCAGGTAAACTATGTACACATGATACTGCACTTAGTATCAGGCTAACTGTGTACACATGGTAGTGCAATTAGTAAGAGGCTAACTGTGTACACATGCTACTGCAATTAGTATCAGGCAACTGTGTACACAGACTAGTGCAATTAGTATTAGGCAATCTCTGCATACATGCTAGTGCAATTAATTTCAGGCAAACCCTGTGAACAATGTTAGTGCAATTAGTATCAGGCAAACCCTGTGAACAATGTTAGTGCAATTAGTATCAGGCAAACTATGTACACATGATAGTGCAATTAGTATCAGGCAAACTGTGTACACATGCTAGCACAATTATAATCTGGCAAACTCTGTACACATGCTAGTACAATTTGTATCAGGCAAACTCTGTACACATGCTAGTGCAATTAGTATCAGGCAAACTCTGTACACATCCTAGTCCAATTAGAATCAGGCTAACTGTGTACACATGCTAGTGCAATTAGTAAGAGGCTAACTGTGTACACATGCTAGTGCAATCAGTAAGAGGCTAACTGTGTACACATGCTAGTGCAATTGGTATCAGGCAACTGTGTACACAGTCTAGTGCAATTAGTATCAGGCAATCTCTGCTCACATGCTATTGCAATTAGTATCAGGCAAACCCTGAGAACAATCTTAGTGCAATTAGCATCAGGCAAATTGTGTGCACATGATAGTGCAATTAGTAACAGGCAAACTCTATGAACATGCTAGTGCAATTAGTATCAGACAAGGTGTGTACACATGCTAGTGCAATTAGTATCAGACAAACTGTGTACACTACCAACAGAAACTGTCTGTATCTTGAGTATTAGCTATGTGTGCATTACATAAGCCTTGATGTACAAATTCCTTTCCGAGGGAGAGCATTTTGCCCAGCTCAGTGTTACTAAGAACCGTGTCCCTATATTCAGATGCAGAATATGGTTATTTTGTCAGCATATTGTATATAATGCTATTATCCATTTCTAAACCAAGATGTGCATTTGTGTCAGATGCCTACAGGTTTCCATAGGATGATACAAGAGAAATACCTGGAGGTATTATTATGATTTAATGAGTTAATACAGCAATGATGTCTCAAGTTTGTAGCACCATAAAGGTTATACAGCCAAGTAAACAAGACACATGCATTAAATAAAGTATGTACAAGATATCCTGGAAAGAGGAGAGTTATGCACAAAGTAATGTATGTATGTTAAAAATATCCAGAGTCTCTTAATAGGGCCAATTAGACCATGGCAGCACGAGGGAGAAATAGGTGTTTGCGGCAGAGGTAAGGGCCCAGTGCCTAGGTGAGGGGTGAAAGATATATGCATATAAAAAAAGAACAAAAGACATTTGTGATGTATCATGCTGCACATCGGTAATATCTGTTGTTGGCTTTGCATGTGAATGTAACAATAATGTTAAGAATCCATCTTATAGTCAGCAGACTGATTTGCAAGGAAAAGTAACATTGAATATCTCCAGGATTATCCAAAACCCTTTGCTTGAAAGCTTCAGATGAAGAGCTCCTACACTCAACAAGCTTAAACAGATTTATTTGCAATATTTTGCATTATGCAAGGTTCATTAAAACAGTAAAAAGTGTCACACTGTAGATTTCCGTTTCTGATTTCCAAAGAGATAACAGACATTCCCTCTTTTTGAAACATTCTAAGAACATTTGTATTTCTCTCCCTGTTTTACCATTCATTTTCCTCTAAAAAACTTGTTAAGGTCATGTCCCAGGTAACCCCTTAGCACATGACTTTTATGTACAGTAGTTATGTCACTCTACCTTGCCAACTTAATTCAATTAATAATGTCCTTGAACAGCGAGGTTAACTATCAAAAAGATCCAGAAACACCCAGAGCAATCTTAATGGGAGTATGAAACTTTCTGCATTTTCTTAGCCTGTCTGACTTTAATAGAACTCAGTGACTAAGAAAAAAGATTACAATAAATATAGTGTGCCTAAAAGTAAGTTCTAAATTCAGATTTGTCTTGATCTGCAGTCAGCAGAAGGAGGTTTGGAAAATTGACTATATTTACCTGTTTGAGGCTGAGTCACTAAGACAGAGTTCCACCTAAACCAAGAATAAACTCTTAAATAATGTCTGGATCTGGAAAATTATAGGTCTATAAGGATGGCTGATGCATAAGCAATTTAGGGCCAAAAGTGACCAGTCTCTGCACCACAAACTAACTGAAATGTTTGCAGTCAGAAAATAAATCACATGCTCCCTGTCGATGAGTTAAAGGTACCTCACAGTTTCAGAATTTATTGTTTTAGAGAACTGTACTGTAAATCAGTTTGTTAGCAGAAACCCCATGACATTGATTTTAAGTGGAGGGAAAAGTATCCAGTGTGCATGTTACATCCAAGGCTGCCAACACTAAATGCCACTGTGGAAACTCTTGTGAATCTGTTGTTGTTGGAATGATAGGATAGTTGTAGAGTGAAGAATGTTAGAGTTTGTGAGTAGTTGGAAGGAGGAGTTGTGTTAAACAAAACACATGGAGAGGTGCAGGGGAGTGTTTGTCCTCCCTGCAAAAAGAAGTTTAAAGGAGAAGAGCAATTTTCGGGATTCACTCTTCTCCTGTGTTTTCAGTCTGGTTTTCCAGCTTATAGGCAGTTGGCATTAAAATATAAGATCATAAAAAGGTTTAATACCTCTAGAACTAAGAAAGCATACTACAGTTTGAGCAAATAATTAAAAGACTCACTGAGGAAAGCAAAAACCAAATAAAGAATTAATCTAGCTGAGTCAAAGAACAAAAAAAATCTCAATATGCCAACACTCATAAGGGATCTGTTGGTTCTTGTGGGCCTATTGTTCACAAAGGTAGAACTTTGCACCAAAGCATTAAGCTAGCTAACTTATTTAATCAACATTTTGTGGGCAATAGCAAGGAAATAAAGCAATTTCACCAGAATGTACTGGTTGATATAGGAAATAATATTACTAGTACAGTAAAATAAGAGGAATGGTACTCGACTCTTTAGGAAAAAATGAAGGTTAATTCTCCCCCCCTGGATCAGGTAACATACCTGCCAGGTTTTGCCTGACCATGAACAAATATATGAGTGCCAATCTATCCACACTATTTAATCAACTTGTGTCCTCTGGTATGACACCTAAGAGCTGGAAAATAGTTACTATGGTGCGTATATACAAGGGGAGAACTTTTGATAAGATCTGTGCATATAGGCCAAGTAACCTCACATCATTTATCTAGAAATGCTCTGAGAGATACATTTTAGGAAGAATTGCAGAAAATAATACTTTTGGCTCTTTAATGGCTATATCGCAACATAGTTTTGTAAAAGCTAGGTCCACATTTACAAACAAAACATACTTTTATAAACTTGTCAGTTTAGATGTGGAGTCGTGTCAGGGTTGTTGGGGCCTGTTTAGGTCTTTCAAAGGGATTATACAGTTTGCCTGGCTCTGTCACTGTTGGTTCAATTTTGAAACCATCAGTAAACCTGAATGTTATAAGGTGTACTAAGAACTGGTTAAAAATAGATATCAAAGGGTAAAGATTTCTGTCAGACTGGGAGACTGCTCAGGCCTGAGTCCATCATGATTAGTGCTGGGCCTGATACTATGTCATATGTTTGTCTTAATTTCGATCATCAAACTCCTTCCTACTAAATGTCTAAATACTCCAACAATATAAAAATTGGAGCTTTCTTCAAAGATGATAAATGCAAATGTAATGAATACCTAGAAGAAGCATTTACCTGGTTGGCTGATCACAGATTTAAGAAAATAGCTTGCTTGAGTCCAAAACACTTGTTCTCAGTGTAAGTGACTTATTTTGGTGTAAGGCCTATCTATAAACAGGCTTGCTATGGAGGTCACATTCCAAAATACCTGCTCTCAGCCTGCTTTCAGTATAAGTGGAGATTTGCACTGACAGCAAGTCTTTTGGAATCAAGGCCACAGTATTATGTGTCTTGGTAAGGCTGTATTACAAGGTATGTATTTTTCAGGAGCTATGGATCTTAACATCCATAGGATAACTGTAAGGATCTTGGAATTACAAGGAAATTTAGAATTCACATGTTAATAACTAATACAAAGGCAATGAAAGTGGTTGAACTAATTTTTAAAAACTTCTTGTCACGAGATTCTGCATTTTTGACTAAGCATTGTAATTATAAACACAAAAGAGTATAAAACAAAGTTTTGTGTTTTTAATAAATGTGACTTGCTCATTCTTGAAAGTAAACAGTTTAAATATTCAAAAACAATTTTCTTTATGATTCATTTTTAGACATAAAAGAGGAAAATTATATTTGGCTTTTTGGGCACGTCATGATGAAGAGTTCCATATTTTGATGGATGTTGAGTTGCTAGAACACAAATTTAATTCCAGGAGTGGAGATTACACATTCAAGATCAGTAAATGTAAGAGTACTTTAAAGTCAAGATGTAGACAGTCCTTATGGTGTGCTTGTAAAATAAATTGCATCTATAAACAAGTTACTTCACTGGCACATTTTAAAAGCCTTTTAGATGAATGGCTGGGACAGATGGTGTATTCACTAAGTCCAGAATCTGTTCTAGATCGCCTTTTGACCTTTACGCAGTTTTTACACACAATGAAACATCAATAATTCTGGCCTGTATGATTCTCCAGTGCTAAACAGTGATGAACAACATTAGTACAGTTGATACTCCTCTGTTGAAAACCACTGAAATGACAACAGTGGTGGGCTTTTTCCTCAGTCCAGCTGAGTAATTAATTGCACTGTTTGCAGGTTTGTGTAATTTTTTTTATTTAATCCACACTCATGGTTCAGTTTGATCAAATTCAGTTCAGAAACTTAACTGTAGAACAAAACTGCAATTGTAACCTCCCAATAACCTCATTGGGTGAGGTGACCCATCAAAAAAATGTAATGTGTCTCTGTCTTGACTTGTGATGTTGTAAAAGATCCAACCCGCCTCATTTTAATTTGGTAAGTATAACTTTGTTCCTTACCAGACTGTGATTATTGCTTATTATTTAGTGTCATGATTAATAGCAGATCAGTTATTTTGTATTTACTGCTGTGAATTGTGGCTGGTTTCAGGTTTGCCTTCTCTACTTATTATGTTGAAGCTAAATTTATATTTTTAGACTAAACATACGTGGAATTAATTTTATTTTATTTTGATAACCATGAAAGCCCACCAAAGCATTATCCATTTCTATTGTGGTACAGGTAGAAAAGTTCCAGGTACATAATACAGCGTTCTGTACACGCACTATATAAGTTAAGGTTCACAAAACTTAATGGTGAAATAGTGTTCACTACATTTAACATTTTCATTGCAAATAACAACCTACTTACATGTGTACAACTGTAGCAGGAAGGAAAAGATATGTATCATATTAACAATTCATGAATATAATGTGATGAGTTCAAGGGTGGCAAACGACAGCATTCTTATAGTAACAGGCAGTAGGTAGGACAGTATGACTATTATACAAGTGGTATGTTGTCCAACTATAATGGATGTTTGTTCTATTTATCATTTGTTAGACTGGTAAGTGGGAAGGTCAACAGATCCTTTTTTAGCCATAATCTGGCCAAGGATAAGGATAAACATAATTTCACGTTGTTAATTAACCTGCATTTTTTAAGGAAGCTGAAGTACCAGGGGGAAAATGCAATGAAATACTTGGAAAACATGTAGTTTGCTAAAGAACTTTGTAGCAAATGGAGTATCCTAATTTATGCGCATCTGGTCATCTTCATCTGGTTGCACTGATGATTTGACTTTTTAGCACACTGACCTTAACTGCTGTTTGTTTATGTAACTGTCCCAAATTAAATATCTGTGAGGTATTTAATTAATGAAGAATGACAAGAACATGTTTATAAAGGAGTGCAGGAGTACAGGACTGCATTACTGCTTGCCCTCATGCTAGACCACTATGCCACACTGTGTTAGGACTTTCAATGAATTCAAAAAGGTTACCACACGGTGTACATGTCACTGTATCCTTTATGAATTCCCCCAAAGTTTTTAGTAGCTGTGATGAAGATATCAGAGTTTCTTTAAGGCAAGGCACTGGTGCTCTTCTTTGCATGGTAGTTTTGAATGTGTTTATCCTATTGTCACTTGACTCTAATCTCCTCTGTATATGACTAGATTGGTTGGTTAGGACAGCTCTATCTTGGGGAGCTGAGGTAGTAACACCTTGTGTTATATTTTACTAGATGCTAATAGAGAAAGAAAATAAATTGCCCTATAAAGGGTGTCAATAAGTTGATTTGTCTTTTTTCTTTTTTTTTTTATAGCCTTTTAGGCCTGCTCGAATTTTTGGTCCTGATCAGTTATGACAGCTAACCAAGTGTGCTTTGTCAAAACATAGCAGATCACTTTTTTCCATTTTGTTTCAGAGAGATGCTTACAGTTACTTATGCCTGAAAATGTGAAACTGCTCCAGAAGTTTCACTTAAGAAATAGAATAGACAACCAGTTAACACTCAATGAACAGTAGGGAACCCAATTCAGTACAGCTTCCAAGTCGTGGAAAGGTCTGTAGAATATTGCTTCTCTCAGAGTGAAGACTTTTAGGACTATATAATAATTTATATCTCCTTGCACTCACTGGAAAGCCAGATGTTGACTGCTAATACTGGCATTTGATAAAGCTGAATTGTACTGCATTTTCAAGTCCTGATATACAGTTGGACAAGGAAGTACGTAGAGCTGTCTAGAATTTGTACAATTCAGGAAGCCCCACAATAGTTCAGTGTGAATACAAATGCAGAGAACAGAGGGCTAAACACACAAACACATGGTACTGCAAAAGTACATCAGCAAAGGAGGTGATCCATTTATATGTACAATCTACACAAATGGAATCCACTGAACACTGATCCGAAATGTACAATTTAACTTTTACTGCGTTTGAATATATACTAAGTCAAAGGTTGCACCGTCCTGGAGAACTCCTCTTAATCCAAACACACACACACACACACACACACACACATATATATATATATATATATATATATATATATATATATATATATATATATATATATATATATATGGGTCTATGTCAGATTGAGTTTTCAGAAACTCAAAATTCATATGGTCAAGACCATATGATCGAGTTTCCAAAAACTAGAACATCAAAAAAAAAAAAGAAAAACATAAAAATAACACTTTTTGAACTATATCAATGCTACTACTGATTTTTTGAGCTTTACCAGTAAAATTAAAAAAATAATCAGTTAATTATCTGGACATCCACCTATATAAAAATAGAAGGGATGGATGTTATGAATCATGTATATATAGGAAGCCCACCCGCTCGAATAGTTATCTGCACTTTGAGAGTGACCACCCCTTTTGGCAAAAAAGAAATTTGGTAAAGGGCCAAATGATTAGAATATCAAGACTAACAACAGATGACAACAGGTTTAAAGAACAAGTGGTAGAGTTAAAGACTAAGTTGGGAATACGGGGTTACCCAATCTGTGTCAACAGGGACAGGAGAGTTATGTAACAAGCAGGAGGGAAGGTTTTTATCTCCCATTATTGAAAAAACCTGAGAGTTTGTTGAATGTTAAGAACACAGAAGAGGTAACTACTTGCTGTGTGCTAACATATAATGAGGATAGTGTAGAGGTCCGTAAAATGGTGGAAAAGAACTGGAATTGTGTTTTTGGGGCATATGGATTAACTGAAAAACTGGGTAATAAACCAAAATAGTTTTCAGAAGAGGACCCAACATTAAGAACTTATTTGAAAGGAAGAAAGACAAACATAGGATTCCATTAGGTAATATGAGAAATGCAATGGCTGCAGGGAATGTAGGTACATCTATGAATGCAGGAATATAGTGATAGAGGGTCACAATAGAATGATTCCAGTGACAGGGAATTATAACTAATGCAAAAGGAGTTGTCTGTGGCCTTGTGCCAGTCATGCTGCGTATATTATATAGGAAAAAAGGAAAAAAAGTTAAAAAAGTGAATTTACCAACAGATTTATGCAATTAAGAGACAAGACAAAACAAATGCCTTATTTAGACACAGCATAAACTGTAAGGATTAAAAAAAAATTCTTCTGTGTATTGGAAAAGGTAGGTAGACAGGATGGGGGGTAATTGGTCCTATTTTTTAGAATACAGGGAAACACACTGGCGGGTTTTGTTGAATGCCGCAGTTTTTCCTGATATCAATGATAGGATTTCTCTAAGGAGCTTACTTCATTTAAAGGCAGATGAGATTAGATAAAAATGGTTTACGTGGTTGAACATAGAAGCAATTAAGTTAGTATCTAATATATGCATTGTTATTTATAAATATATTTTCTTAACTGATGAAATGTTTATTATATATGTGTTTTTATAGGAGAATTATTCATGTATTATACACAGCTATATATTTTTAAAGAACATATTAATGTGTTTTTAACTCGAGAGCACACAACTAATTAATTCATTTAAGTTAATTGATTGTGATTAATCAATTAAAATGTATATAAAAAGGGGGGAAGTGTGTAAGGTTTTGTATCTGATGAAGTTCCGTTTGTATGGAGTGTGAATAAAGGGAACGAAAGTGCTTATAACCGTACCCTGCCTGGTGTCTGGTTCTTTTCAAGGAGAAGGTATCCTGTGACATTTTTATTGGATTATAAAAAAAAACAATAAAATATACCTTTTTTACATTTTTGCAGGGGGAAAGCCCTCCCCCTGCAGCCCAACACCCCTTGCACATTATATATACCAACTCTGAGATTGCACTACAGTGAGGAAAAGGGTAAATTTCCCCATCCACCCTATATTGCAATCTCCAGTCAAAAGCTTTGAGTTTTCAAAACTTAATCATATGGTCTCAACAATATGAATTTCAAACTTCTGAAAACTTGATCAACTTTTAGCGACCTATATACATATATATATATATATATATATATATATATATATATATATATATATATATATATATATATACACATACATATATATATATATATATATATATATATAGATATATAGATATATATATATATATATGTATGTATATTAGGTAAATAGAGGTGCAGTCCCACATGTTGGGGTATGGAGGGCACATCCATCCATCCATCCACAACTCTTTTCCCATTTTTGCACATGAGGTAGGGGTGTCATCTAGAGCCAAGGTTTACACTGCAGGGGGCTAACCCTGCTGCAAAAGTTCTTCTGCACCATGTACTTGCACACACATCTTCATAGAAAAATGCTTTAGTTAGTATTATAGAAGTTTAAACATTTGTTGTTTTTAAAAGTTCTGTGCATTAGTGCATATTATTCTGTGGGCTTAAGTTGTCTCTCTGAGTGGTTTTGTGCGCACGCATGTGTGTGTGTGTGTGTGTGTGTGTGTGTGTGTGTGTGTGTGTGTGTGTAAGTATGAAAGATCTGTCATGCAGACATAGGGGAGTCTTTTGTGCATCCCCATATGACTGCTCATCTTCTATCTTTTACATAGCTAATGGACCAGTTTTTTTGTGTGGGCTGAATTCCGAGAGTCCATCATTATGGGGTAAGAAGGCTTATTGTACTGAACACTTAAGTGAACTCAAAAAGAGTGTTGTACAAACAAATCAGCTTTCTTGGCGTTCAGTCTACAGATAAGAGATAACTAGCTGAGTTGTATTGATACATTTGTTCAGGATGTAAGTCACTGTAGGTGCAAACAAGTAGTTAGTTGTTTTTAAGTAGTAATGGAAATGTTGATGGGCAGCTCTTTTCAGAACGTTAGTGAAGAGTATAGGATAGTAACTAGACCAAAGTCTGTAAGGGCTGATGAAGGTCTGTCTTTGTGGAGAAGAGATAAAATGGCTTCCTTCCAGTGTTTGGGAACATTATACGCATTCTCACATGTGATGCTAAAAGTGTTCCTGTTATAATATAGCATGTGGGAAATAGTTTTGTTTTCTGTTGGGGGTAACATGTTTAAATGTATTGTAGTAGCTTTTGATTTGCACTGACTTGTATCTTGAAGATGGTTCATGTTTTTGAGTTTTGTCTAAAGCATCCTGATCATCTTTTGGCATAATGGTGTTTCTTGAATTTACATTGTGGAAGTAGTTACTGAATTTGCTAGCAGTGACTAGCTGGTCAAAATCAGGGAGTTGGCTTGGTGGTTAAGCATTGCATGGTGACAGTAATTATTAATTTTTTCTGGAATTACCTTGAGGAAGAATAAGAAGAGTCCAACAACTGTGAAAAATATTTTTCAGTTTCTAATGAACAATATTGTCAGATGTACAATAATCTGTTCCGATTGAAGTGATGTTCTCTTTAAAGGCAATCTGTTGTGACAGTATCCTAGCAAAGTTGGGGTAACATGGACACCTGCCTCAGGTATCAACTTGCAGGGGATGCTGAACATTAAATAATGTTTGACAGCTTACAAGCTGTCAATTAAGTGACAGTGACTGATATTGTTTAATAAACAGCGTGTAAGCAAACTGGCATGTGTTTTTTATCTAAAAGTAGTTAAACTTTCTTTAAAAAGCAGAACAAAGCAGTTAGATTACCTGCTGTGTATAACTTATCTCAATTGCAATAGCTTGATAACAGCTTGTAAACTGTGCAAACTGTTTTAACAAGATAAATGAAAGTTTATAGGTTCATAGGTATGTACTAGGCTAATGGCCCTGGAGCCTTTACAAGCCGAGCCCATAGGATTACTCTGGCATCGTGCCACCCAACAAAAAGACATCCCTGCCAAGCCTTGAACCCAGAACCCTGTGCACTAGAGTCAGACCAACCCACCACTAAGCCAAACCACATGGAGTAAATTAATGCTAAGCTAATTGCACTTGTGGGGCATTTTAAGCTTACCCAATTAACTCATGTCAGAATCAAACCCTGTACTTTGTGTTTGTAAGGTAAACACTTTAGCCATTATGCCAACAGTTCAGATCAGTGTACAAGGGATCATTAACTGATTGCCATTATTATTAGTTATGGACAGCAGGAAGGAGAGTGCCAGATAAGACAAATGACTTGCTATATGCCTGTATTGGGAGCATTGTAATCCAAGCCTGAGGGTTCTTGTCTGACACCGAGATGACTCTAATCCAAAAGAATTACTAGCATGGGGGAATAGACCCACCTTCCGACTGTGCTGGTATGCTTCAGTGTTGTAAAATGTATATATTTATTCTTGAAACTGGCCTTTTGTGTACTGCCATAGAGGTAAATAACATTTTTGCATAAAAAAGTAGATTATAATATGCATGCTCTTGTTTTGTGTCTTTTAAAGCTTCTATGCAGGAACAGAATGTGCTTTTCCCATACATATTAGGCAACATAGTAGTGATCTAGAAAAAGTAAGCAATGGTATGTTGTTTAAATATTACATGAATGCTGATTATAATATGATTGTGTTATTTAAATTTTCAGATTTGCAAGTTATAGAGAAAAGTTCTCGGGGGGGGGGGGTACAACAAGTTTTCACTACAAGGCCAAATGGTAAAATAAACCTAATAGTCACTGTTGGTTTTGGTTTAAAAGAACACAGATAATTAAAACCATATCTAATGAAAAGTAGGCTCACCATCCATCCAACCATCCATGCCCAACCCCTTTTCCCATTTTTCACATGGGGTTGGGGTGCCACTTCAGCAGTTACAGTTATCTTGAGCTAAGGTTTTACACTGCCGGGTGGTTAGCCCTCACCATATTAACACAAAATATGGTATTTTAATATATTCAATTTTAATATTTCAATTTCAAGTTTTGCTTTACGGCGGACTGATTGTGACCATGTAAACACTAACTGGTGCATACAGAAGCACTTAAGTTGTGGAAAATATTCATTCAAAACATTCATTTGTTTGTAACACCTAGGATGAGCACACCACCAGAGACACCCTGCTGACTATCCCTCAGCCTGCTCAATTCTCGTTTCTCTCCTCCATATCTCCCGCTTTTCTAGTTGCCTTCCAACCCCATTTCTGACCCATCTTTTAGCTATCCAACATCCTCTCTGCTAAGAGTGTTGCTTTTGCAAGCCATTAAACAGCTACAAAGCATATAGCCACTGCTAGACTTTCTGCACTAAAGAGCCAACAACAAATAAATACTTCAGACAGTGCTACAGACCATTGCCATTTGTTGCAACTATCTCTGTAATCAGCATTAGTCTATGCTCATTGCCACTTTAAGTCTGCTTTGGCTTTTTCCTTGAACAACTTTAACTCTGCAGTAAAAGTATCTTCCCCAATTGCGTCAGAGTGGCTGATGGTTTCTGTGGGCACACATACTAGCTGGGTCTAGTCCCACTCCGTTTGCCCTCGGAGTGCTCGGGCTCAGTCTGCTCCCCTCTCTAACTCACATTCCCATCCACCCACACCCTCTTCCATTACATTTATGCCTAACCTAACCAAACCCCTTCTCACACCAGCCAATCCTCCTACTGCGTCATTCTCCTCCCCCTCCCCCACAACTCCACACCTTCTCAGCCATCCACTATTTCTGAACTCATCTCCTTGCTAACCAATGCACTTTTACTCCACCTTCTTTACCTCTTGCTTAGCTCCTCCTCCCGCCACTTGTGTACCATATATCAACTAAACTCCCCTACTCTCCCACTATCCTCCACAAGCATTCACACCCACACATACACATACACTGCTATCAGCTCTCACCTCTACAACATAACTACTTTCATCCTCCTACCTTTCAAACACTTGCCCACTAACTGTACTTATCCTTCAACACACAGATATGTTAAACTCACCAATAAAATCAAAACCTCATTCTATACAATATAACACAACTTAAGCTTCAGGCTGACATCCACCCCAACCCAGGACCACTAACCCACACCCCTCCTTGCCCTACCAGTTCCCCTCCCAGCCCCACTCCTACCTCTAGCCAACACACTACTAACCCCCACCCACTCCCCCACTTCCAAAAACCAACAACTCTGACCTAGTCTTTATAAACTTTAATCTCCGTAGTATAGTATATAAAATCACTGAATTCCATGCAACCCTTAAAGCCTACCTCCCAGACATTGCAGCAATTACAGAATCCTGGTTACAGCCCTACATTAAAGACAAAGAAATTATTACAAATTGATACAACATAATTAGATAAGACTGCGGCGGCGCCATTATGTATAAAGACACACTCAAACTAGAGTTACTGAATTGTGCCTCTACTGACCTTCCCAACTCCAAAATTCTAACAACATGCCTAACAATAAACCCTAACAAAATTGTTATCATAACTGCCTACTTCCTCCCTGGAAACAACCTCCCACTAATTAAAAATCTCCTCTCCTGGGCCTCAACCAATTTTAAAAAGAAAACCATTATCTTAGGAGATTTCAACCTGGACAGGCACACATGCAACTTCAACAACCCCTCCAATTTCCTGAACCTCTTCAATTTCACCCAAACCATATCCTGTCCCACCCATTTAGATAAACACTCAAAAAAGCAGTCCATTCTAGATTGGATACTGAATAGCAAACACAATCTAGGTTACTTAGCAGATTGCCTTCCTGACTCCCTCAGTGATCACTCATCTACCTGCCTGTACAGAAAACGAGTTCAGTCACAAACCAATACAATATACAAAATTGTCCAGAATAAGAAAAACTTCTCCCCCTCCACCTTCAACCTTCTACTTCAGTAAAGTAACTGGTCACCTCTTAAAAACCTCCCACTTGATCAGGCAGTCCACTAATTCAACAATACCTTTCTTAAAATCCTTAACAATCTACCACCCGCAAGAAAAATTAGAGCAAAAACTAGGCACATACCTTGGCTAACTAAAGATACCATTGCGCTAATGAAACAAAGAGAACAAGGTCCACTTACAACACCACCAAAAATATAAATAACCACACAATGTATCAACAGCTCTGTAACCAGGCTAACAGATAAAAACAGAAAAGCAAAACTACTTCCTCTCATGTAAAAAAAACACCAATGTAACCCAAAAAAATTTTGGCAAAGCATTAACAATCTTTTCAATGCCCAACCCTCCCCCCTCCTGTCACCTCCAAGGCTACGGTCCCCATAGCTACACAATTCAATGCCCACTTTATTAATTCAGTCTCTTCACTTCTTGGTAGTCAGACTGCTCAACCTCTCACTGTACCCAATCCCTCTTCTGACTTCCACACCCCCTTCTCCTCAATCCAAGCTACATAAAATCACTCCTTTCCAAGAGCAAACCCGTCTGTCTAGCTGCTGACCAACTACCTAATGAATTCCTTAAAATTGCTGCCCCCTCAATTGCCTATCCCATATCAATCTTGATCAACTGCTCAATCTCTGAACAATATGTCCCCTATTTATGGAAAATATCTCACATCATTCCACTACACAAAGGAGGCCCTCTAAAGAGCTAACCAGTTACTGTCCCATAGCCATCCTCTCCCCTTTAGCCAAGATCTTAGAAAAATGCATTCACTCCCAACTTCTCACCACCTCCTTAATCACAACCTCCTCTCCCCCACTCAACATGGCTTTAGTTTAGACCAAAACATAGTACCAGCACTTCCCTACTATCTTTCACAAACACCATACAGGGTCTCATTAATGACGGTCAAATGGTCTCCTCTATATTTCTTGACATGTCAAAAGCCTTTGACACAGTCTCCCACCCAATCCTACTAAATAAACTATCATCCTATAGCCTTAACTCATCAGTCCTGTCCTGGTTCCATATTTATCTCTCTAACCGTCAGCAAGCCATAAAGTGGGAGAACACCCTGTCCCTCCTACTACCCATCACTGTTGGCTCTATACTTGGACCCCTCCTATTTACAATTTTTACCAATGACCTCAGCTCTGCAACCCATCTAGCCTCCATAGTCCAGTATCGACAACTCTGCACTATTTTGCTCAGACCCCACACCCCAGGATCTACAAACAACTATGCAAAAATCCTTACAGAACATAGAAAACTACCTTGCTAATTATCAACTCATACTAAACCTTAACAAAACTAAGTTAGTTGTTTTCAATTATAATAAGCTCAAAACATGTCTGACCCCACTTTTAATCCTATCCACAAACGGAACCAAAACCCACTAACCAATCTAAATTATAGGTGTCACAATTGATGAAAACCTAAGTTCGATACCCACATCTCCCTCACCATCAGAAAAGTTCACTCTAAGCTAGGCACCCTATATCAAATTAAACCTTACCTTACAGATAGTGCCAGACTAGCCACTGCCTGCACACAACTACTCTCCACCCTCCTCTAGGGTTCCCAAGTATTTACAAACATTCGTAAATCAGACCTAAATAATCTTGAATCATGCTACAACAAAACTGCCAAATTCACTACTGGCCACCCCTACAGAACCCACCACTGCTCAGTACTCACACAACTCAAATGGTTAGAACTCCCAAATGTTCCAACACTAAACCAACTGCCCATAGCCCAGAAAATAATACACAATCCAAATGACTGCCCAGTACTCACCAGTCTAATCCAAACCAACAACAATCATAGATTAGTAAGATCCTCAAATAAACTATTGTTAAAGATTAGCCAACCCCACAACACAAAAGGCACCACCCTCTACTCCCATAAAATTGCCAAACTCTGGAACACCCTCCCTCAACCAATAGCTAAAAAAAACTAGCATTCGTGAATTCAAGCACCTCCTCAAGGAACATGTAGCTAAACATTGGCTCTGCTCTTGCCACATTCCTGGCTAGGCCACCCACCTCCCCTTTCATCACCCTCTCATCACCTTTTCTATCACCCTAATCCAGTTCTTTCTCATAGATGCAACTATTATCTGCCTTTGCTAACTAGGTTCAACACTCTATCTCAGTTAGCATTGGAAACATAAATTCTGCTTTGTCTTACAAATACAGTGCTCTTTCCTGACAGACTGTATAACACTGCACTCACAACTAGACATGCTGTTAATAATCATCTGAAACTGTACCACAAGTTAAATTTGTGAATTGTAGCTATATAGTTATTACTATACTGATTTTTTCCTTTGTTCAATGTTAATAACATATATATGTGCATCTTTATTGTTCAGTTCTGTTAATTGTATGTAAGTAGCTATGTATATATATGTATGTATGGAGCTTTTCTCCCCGGCCGCCATTGAAAATGGGCCGCATGCCCAGTCGGACATTACCCAGTAAACATGAAATAAATAAAATAAATAAAATTGTGTGACCTGCCTGAAGAAAATTTCACAGTCTACTG
>NC_056725.1:1730847451-1730902451 GCF_019279795.1 Protopterus annectens
ATATATATATATATATATATATATATATATATATATATATATATATACACACACACACACACACACACACACATATATATATATATATATATATATATATGTGTGTGTGTGTGTGTGTGTGTGTGTGTGTGTGTGTGTGTATGCATGCGTGCGCGCATGTGTATGGATCTACTCTAAAACAATGAATTACCACAACATTGATTTGCTGACCCTACATCCTACATTAACAAACATTCACATCATCATAAGCTTTTACCACGTAAGTAAACACTTGGCCAACAATACATAAAAAAAAAAACAAAAAAAAAAAAAACAAAGCAAATGAAACCCACCCAAGTAGGGGGCTTCAACCACCACCCCCCCTCCTAACAAAATATACTGACTCTGAGATTGCACTACAGTGGAGAAAAGGGCACTTTGCCCTTAAGTTCACCATGTTGGCCAGCTGACTCCTTTTGCAGTGAAAACATACAATGATATGAACGTTCATTAATGTAAAGTTTTGTAGTTTTTGTCTCAATGTTCTGCAAGTCGATGTTATGGTAATTCGGTATGATACAAATATTACTATGTAAGGTCTAGCTCTGTGCACAGCTTCACTGACAAGGCTGATTAGTTTGAGGATTTATACTGCATTTATGTTTAAACTTCTTAATGTAATCACTAAAACATGAAGAACATTTAAGAGTTCAGTTTATTATTTTAATCTACCTGAAAGATTTTGCTTACTGAAAAATCTCTTTTACTGCTGTGCTAAGCTACTGAAACTGAACCATTTTCAGAGAAACTCCTTAGCATTTATGGCACTAGATCAATGTGGGCACATTGGTACAACAGGTGTGGTGAACTTATAAATATACCAGGTGATGGGGTAAAAGATACAGTATGAAAACAAATACGTTTGTCCTGCCACAGTAATTAATACTGTATTTTAACTTAAATCAGTATATTTAAATGGCTGCACTTGTTCTGAATGTTTATACTTTGTTCCCTATGATTCTATGTAGCGTATGTTTTGTAATAATATCTCGGCTATATATGGCAGGTTATAGCTGCATACCATGTAAGAGTCTGATGAAATAGAAAGATAATTTTCCTTCTCTCTTGCAATCTGTACAGCTCTTATAGTACCATTCATTAAAAATTATTTGGCTTCTTGTACCAGACAGCATTTATGAAACCAGATAACAGAAGGGTGGGACACTCCATAAGTAAAGAGTTAAGGGTCATTCCACAGCAAGCCAGGTATCAAAAGCTATCAGCTTACAGGGTAGTATTGCTGATGTCTGCCCCAGGCTTGCTTTGTGTTACAGAAAGGCAACAAAATACATACATAATCTAAGTGTGTCTGTACATTTTGCATATCTACATGTGGACATACATGTTAGGACATATTAGTTTTACTGGGAGATTTTTGTCTGCATATTATAAGTATCCGTTTCTTTTGAGGCTGATGAAGCACTGCATTTACATTAATAATGCGCATGAAAAGTTGTCATAATACGTGTGCACTTTTCATATACCTTTCAACTGAACAGCTGTTCTTATCAAAGCCAGAACTGTTAAAAATAACAACGTAGTTCTGTGTAGCAGTGTTATACAGTAAGTATGAGTTATTTGTATCATCATTTCACTTTGTTTCTAGTCCATTACACCATGTAGTCCATACATAATTTATAATGCCCACATATCTAAATGATCCAATAAAATAACAACTCAGTAATTACCATTATTTTGGACCATCAAATGTGGTGTTAGACAACGGAATATAAAATAACTAGATTTTATACCCAAACCACAAAAACAGAATGCTGCCCTCACATAAGGAGCCACACATACTTGTGTGGTTCCTTATGTGACGGCAGCATTGTGTTTTTGTGGACCATTTCCTTGGATGTGTCTTTTTTATACCCAAACCAGTAAGATGGTACAAGTTGCAACATGAAGAGATATGCTTTGTCTGTTTTAAAACAGCCAGGCTGAGGGCTTTAAGTCATATGTTTGAGGGCTGTAGATATTTTATTTATTTATTTAACATTTGCTTACTGGGAAGGTCTGAATGGACACATGTCCTTTTTCAGCAGAGGCCTGGGGAGAAAAACTCCAAATAATTAGCCCTTCCAAGTCTTGAACGCAGGCCCCGCACACCATAGCCACAGCAATTTACCACTAAGCCATCTGAGCTGTAGATAAATGTAAATGTAAAATAGTGGCACATATAATGATTCATAGAAATTACTCTCCGCAGTGCTACAGAAATAAAATAACTATAAAATCTTCCCTGAAGACACACATAGGGGCCCATACAGGTGCCGTGATCAACAGGAAGAAATAAATGCTATCCATTTTCATGCAGCCAGGTCTGTCTCGAATGACTAAAGTGTACAGGCACAAGGTGCATAATGTAGGACTGTGATGGAAGTTTCACTTAATCAGATCTGGTCAGAGGGTGACCAAACTGAAAACTTACCTATGAAGGTTAGCACTGATGAACCAGCTTGATCAATAGAAGTTATTCAATGATAAAAGTGTAGACACCTTGAAAACAAATATCACTTTTGCAGTGCATGGTTTGCCAAGGGAGGAGCAGGTGTCTATTTTTACCTTACTCAGCAGACCCCTAAGGTAAATGCATCTACCTTGCTTATGCTTTTATGAGATTATGCAGGCTTACAATTGGAAATCCAACCTACAGATCAAAACCTTTCCCCTCACAGTTAGTATACTATTTAGCCATATAATTAGTACAAATGTCATAACACCTTAATCAGGAAAAAACAGAATCTGTTATACAAATGCTTGCTTTCTCATAATGGCAGCTAACCAAAGTGACTGTAATCTGGATCTTGATATACTTTAAAAAATAAAAAAGTAAAATGTTACAAAGAAAAGCCACTGTATAATACCTTAAATTCATTTGAAGGATGCATGTGGAAAATATATGAGTGCCCATTTAAAAATGACCATATTTTAAAAAAAGTTAATGGCAATATTTGATAAGATAGCATATCTAGAGAATATCAGCAGAAGTTATTGGCAGCTTTAATTTTGCAGTATTTCTATTTGAAACACCTGTAGGATAAGGTACACATGCATTAACATGGCTCTGAGTGACTTAAAATACCTACAGGATAAGGTACATGTGCATTAACATGGCTCTGAATAACTTAAAATACCTACAGGATAAGGTACATGTGCATTAACATGGCTCTGAATAACTTAAAATACCTACAGGATAAGGTACATGTGCATTAACATGGCTCTGAATAACTTAAAATACCTACAGGATAAGGTATATGTGCATTAACATGGCTCTGAATAACTTAAAATACCTACAGGATAAGGTACATGTGCATTAACATGGCTCTGAATAACTTAAAATACCTACAGGATAAGGTACATGTGCATTAACATGGCTCTGAATAACTTAAAATACCTACAGGATAAGGTACATGTGCATTAACATGGCTCTGAATAACTTAAAATACCTACAGGATAAGGTACATGTGCATTAACATGGCTCTGAATAACTTAAAATACCTACAGGATAAGGTACATGTGCATTAACATGGCTCTGAATAACTTAAAATACCTACAGGATAAGGTACATGTGCATTAACATGGCTCTGAATAACTTAAAATACCTACAGGATAAGGTACATGTGCATTAACATGGCTCTGAATAACTTAAAATACCTACAGGATAAGGTACATGTGCATTAACATGGCTCTGAATAACTTAAAATACCTACAGGATAAGGTACATGTGCATTAACATGGCTCTGAATAACTTAAAATACCTACAGGATAAGGTACATGTGCATTAACATGGCTCTGAATAACTTAAAATACCTACAGGATAAGGTACATGTGCATTAACATGGCTCTGAATAACTTAAAATACCTACAGGATAAGGTACATGTGCATTAACATGGCTCTGAATAACTTAAAATACCTACAGGATAAGGTACATGTGCATTAACATGGCTCTGAATAACTTAAAATACCTACAGGATAAGGTACATGTGCATTAACATGGCTCTGAATAACTTAAAATACCTACAGGATAAGGTACATGTGCATTAACATGGCTCTGAATAACTTAAAATACCTACAGGATAAGGTACATGTGCATTAACATGGCTCTGAATAACTTAAAATACCTACAGGATAAGGTACATGTGCATTAACATGGCTCTGAATAACTTAAAATACCTACAGGATAAGGTACATGTGCATTAACATGGCTCTGAATAACTTAAAATACCTACAGGATAAGGTACATGTGCATTAACATGGCTCTGAATAACTTAAAATACCTACAGGATAAGGTACATGTGCATTAACATGGCTCTGAATAACTTAAAATACCTACAGGATAAGGTACATGTGCATTAACATGGCTCTGAATAACTTAAAATACCTACAGGATAAGGTACATGTGCATTAACATGGCTCTGAATAACTTAAAATACCTACAGGATAAGGTACATGTGCATTAACATGGCTCTGAATAACTTAAAATACCTACAGGATAAGGTACATGTGCATTAACATGGCTCTGAATAACTTAAAATACCTACAGGATAAGGTACATGTGCATTAACATGGCTCTGAATAACTTAAAATACCTACAGGATAAGGTACATGTGCATTAACATGGCTCTGAATAACTTAAAATACCTACAGGATAAGGTACATGTGCATTAACATGGCTCTGAATAACTTAAAATACCTACAGGATAAGGTACATGTGCATTAACATGGCTCTGAATAACTTAAAATACCTACAGGATAAGGTACATGTGCATTAACATGGCTCTGAATAACTTAAAATACCTACAGGATAAGGTACATGTGCATTAACATGGCTCTGAATAACTTAAAATACCTACAGGATAAGGTACATGTGCATTAACATGGCTCTGAATAACTTAAAATACCTACAGGATAAGGTACATGTGCATTAACATGGCTCTGAATAACTTAAAATACCTACAGGATAAGGTACATGTGCATTAACATGGCTCTGAATAACTTAAAATACCTACAGGATAAGGTACATGTGCATTAACATGGCTCTGAATAACTTAAAATACCTACAGGATAAGGTACATGTGCATTAACATGGCTCTGAATAACTTAAAATACCTACAGGATAAGGTACATGTGCATTAACATGGCTCTGAATAACTTAAAATACCTACAGGATAAGGTACATGTGCATTAACATGGCTCTGAATAACTTAAAATACCTACAGGATAAGGTACATGTGCATTAACATGGCTCTGAATAACTTAAAATACCTACAGGATAAGGTACATGTGCATTAACATGGCTCTGAATAACTTAAAATACCTACAGGATAAGGTACATGTGCATTAACATGGCTCTGAATAACTTAAAATACCTACAGGATAAGGTACATGTGCATTAACATGGCTCTGAATAACTTAAAATACCTACAGGATAAGGTACATGTGCATTAACATGGCTCTGAATAACTTAAAATACCTACAGGATAAGGTACATGTGCATTAACATGGCTCTGAATAACTTAAAATACCTACAGGATAAGGTACATGTGCATTAACATGGCTCTGAATAACTTAAAATACCTACAGGATAAGGTACATGTGCATTAACATGGCTCTGAATAACTTAAAATACCTACAGGATAAGGTACATGTGCATTAACATGGCTCTGAATAACTTAAAATACCTACAGGATAAGGTACATGTGCATTAACATGGCTCTGAATAACTTAAAATACCTACAGGATAAGGTACATGTGCATTAACATGGCTCTGAATAACTTAAAATACCTACAGGATAAGGTACATGTGCATTAACATGGCTCTGAATAACTTAAAATACCTACAGGATAAGGTACATGTGCATTAACATGGCTCTGAATAACTTAAAATACCTACAGGATAAGGTACATGTGCATTAACATGGCTCTGAATAACTTAAAATACCTACAGGATAAGGTACATGTGCATTAACATGGCTCTGAATAACTTAAAATACCTACAGGATAAGGTACATGTGCATTAACATGGCTCTGAATAACTTAAAATACCTACAGGATAAGGTACATGTGCATTAACATGGCTCTGAATAACTTAAAATACCTACAGGATAAGGTACATGTGCATTAACATGGCTCTGAATAACTTAAAATACCTACAGGATAAGGTACATGTGCATTAACATGGCTCTGAATAACTTAAAATACCTACAGGATAAGGTACATGTGCATTAACATGGCTCTGAATAACTTAAAATACCTACAGGATAAGGTACATGTGCATTAACATGGCTCTGAATAACTTAAAATACCTACAGGATAAGGTACATGTGCATTAACATGGCTCTGAATAACTTAAAATACCTACAGGATAAGGTACATGTGCATTAACATGGCTCTGAATAACTTAAAATACCTACAGGATAAGGTACATGTGCATTAACATGGCTCTGAATAACTTAAAATACCTACAGGATAAGGTACATGTGCATTAACATGGCTCTGAATAACTTAAAATACCTACAGGATAAGGTACATGTGCATTAACATGGCTCTGAATAACTTAAAATACCTACAGGATAAGGTACATGTGCATTAACATGGCTCTGAATAACTTAAAATACCTACAGGATAAGGTACATGTGCATTAACATGGCTCTGAATAACTTAAAATACCTACAGGATAAGGTACATGTGCATTAACATGGCTCTGAATAACTTAAAATACCTACAGGATAAGGTACATGTGCATTAACATGGCTCTGAATAACTTAAAATACCTACAGGATAAGGTACATGTGCATTAACATGGCTCTGAATAACTTAAAATACCTACAGGATAAGGTACATGTGCATTAACATGGCTCTGAATAACTTAAAATACCTACAGGATAAGGTACATGTGCATTAACATGGCTCTGAATAACTTAAAATACCTACAGGATAAGGTACATGTGCATTAACATGGCTCTGAATAACTTAAAATACCTACAGGATAAGGTACATGTGCATTAACATGGCTCTGAATAACTTAAAATACCTACAGGATAAGGTACATGTGCATTAACATGGCTCTGAATAACTTAAAATACCTACAGGATAAGGTACATGTGCATTAACATGGCTCTGAATAACTTAAAATACCTACAGGATAAGGTACATGTGCATTAACATGGCTCTGAATAACTTAAAATACCTACAGGATAAGGTACATGTGCATTAACATGGCTCTGAATAACTTAAAATACCTACAGGATAAGGTACATGTGCATTAACATGGCTCTGAATAACTTAAAATACCTACAGGATAAGGTACATGTGCATTAACATGGCTCTGAATAACTTAAAATACCTACAGGATAAGGTACATGTGCATTAACATGGCTCTGAATAACTTAAAATACCTACAGGATAAGGTACATGTGCATTAACATGGCTCTGAATAACTTAAAATACCTACAGGATAAGGTACATGTGCATTAACATGGCTCTGAATAACTTAAAATACCTACAGGATAAGGTACATGTGCATTAACATGGCTCTGAATAACTTAAAATACCTACAGGATAAGGTACATGTGCATTAACATGGCTCTGAATAACTTAAAATACCTACAGGATAAGGTACATGTGCATTAACATGGCTCTGAATAACTTAAAATACCTACAGGATAAGGTACATGTGCATTAACATGGCTCTGAATAACTTAAAATACCTACAGGATAAGGTACATGTGCATTAACATGGCTCTGAATAACTTAAAATACCTACAGGATAAGGTACATGTGCATTAACATGGCTCTGAATAACTTAAAATACCTACAGGATAAGGTACATGTGCATTAACATGGCTCTGAATAACTTAAAATACTTAAAATACCTACAGGATAAGGTACATGTGCATTAACATGGCTCTGAATAACTTAAAATACCTACAGGATAAGGTACATGTGCATTAACATGGCTCTGAATAACTTAAAATACCTACAGGATAAGGTACATGTGCATTAACATGGCTCTGAATAACTTAAAATACCTACAGGATAAGGTACATGTGCATTAACATGGCTCTGAATAACTTAAAATACCTACAGGATAAGGTACATGTGCATTAACATGGCTCTGAATAACTTAAAATACCTACAGGATAAGGTACATGTGCATTAACATGGCTCTGAATAACTTAAAATACCTACAGGATAAGGTACATGTGCATTAACATGGCTCTGAATAACTTAAAATACCTACAGGATAAGGTACATGTGCATTAACATGGCTCTGAATAACTTAAAATACCTACAGGATAAGGTACATGTGCATTAACATGGCTCTGAATAACTTAAAATACCTACAGGATAAGGTACATGTGCATTAACATGGCTCTGAATAACTTAAAATACCTACAGGATAAGGTACATGTGCATTAACATGGCTCTGAATAACTTAAAATACCTACAGGATAAGGTACATGTGCATTAACATGGCTCTGAATAACTTAAAATACCTACAGGATAAGGTACATGTGCATTAACATGGCTCTGAATAACTTAAAATACCTACAGGATAAGGTACATGTGCATTAACATGGCTCTGAATAACTTAAAATACCTACAGGATAAGGTACATGTGCATTAACATGGCTCTGAATAACTTAAAATACCTACAGGATAAGGTACATGTGCATTAACATGGCTCTGAATAACTTAAAATACCTACAGGATAAGGTACATGTGCATTAACATGGCTCTGAATAACTTAAAATACCTACAGGATAAGGTACATGTGCATTAACATGGCTCTGAATAACTTAAAATACCTACAGGATAAGGTACATGTGCATTAACATGGCTCTGAATAACTTAAAATACCTACAGGATAAGGTACATGTGCATTAACATGGCTCTGAATAACTTAAAATACCTACAGGATAAGGTACATGTGCATTAACATGGCTCTGAATAACTTAAAATACCTACAGGATAAGGTACATGTGCATTAACATGGCTCTGAATAACTTAAAATACCTACAGGATAAGGTACATGTGCATTAACATGGCTCTGAATAACTTAAAATACCTACAGGATAAGGTACATGTGCATTAACATGGCTCTGAATAACTTAAAATACCTACAGGATAAGGTACATGTGCATTAACATGGCTCTGAATAACTTAAAATACCTACAGGATAAGGTACATGTGCATTAACATGGCTCTGAATAACTTAAAATACCTACAGGATAAGGTACATGTGCATTAACATGGCTCTGAATAACTTAAAATACCTACAGGATAAGGTACATGTGCATTAACATGGCTCTGAATAACTTAAAATACCTACAGGATAAGGTACATGTGCATTAACATGGCTCTGAATAACTTAAAATACCTACAGGATAAGGTACATGTGCATTAACATGGCTCTGAATAACTTAAAATACCTACAGGATAAGGTACATGTGCATTAACATGGCTCTGAATAACTTAAAATACCTACAGGATAAGGTACATGTGCATTAACATGGCTCTGAATAACTTAAAATACCTACAGGATAAGGTACATGTGCATTAACATGGCTCTGAATAACTTAAAATACCTACAGGATAAGGTACATGTGCATTAACATGGCTCTGAATAACTTAAAATACCTACAGGATAAGGTACATGTGCATTAACATGGCTCTGAATAACTTAAAATACCTACAGGATAAGGTACATGTGCATTAACATGGCTCTGAATAACTTAAAATACCTACAGGATAAGGTACATGTGCATTAACATGGCTCTGAATAACTTAAAATACCTACAGGATAAGGTACATGTGCATTAACATGGCTCTGAATAACTTAAAATACCTACAGGATAAGGTACATGTGCATTAACATGGCTCTGAATAACTTAAAATACCTACAGGATAAGGTACATGTGCATTAACATGGCTCTGAATAACTTAAAATACCTACAGGATAAGGTACATGTGCATTAACATGGCTCTGAATAACTTAAAATACCTACAGGATAAGGTACATGTGCATTAACATGGCTCTGAATAACTTAAAATACCTACAGGATAAGGTACATGTGCATTAACATGGCTCTGAATAACTTAAAATACCTACAGGATAAGGTACATGTGCATTAACATGGCTCTGAATAACTTAAAATACCTACAGGATAAGGTACATGTGCATTAACATGGCTCTGAATAACTTAAAATACCTACAGGATAAGGTACATGTGCATTAACATGGCTCTGAATAACTTAAAATACCTACAGGATAAGGTACATGTGCATTAACATGGCTCTGAATAACTTAAAATACCTACAGGATAAGGTACATGTGCATTAACATGGCTCTGAATAACTTAAAATACCTACAGGATAAGGTACATGTGCATTAACATGGCTCTGAATAACTTAAAATACCTACAGGATAAGGTACATGTGCATTAACATGGCTCTGAATAACTTAAAATACCTACAGGATAAGGTACATGTGCATTAACATGGCTCTGAATAACTTAAAATACCTACAGGATAAGGTACATGTGCATTAACATGGCTCTGAATAACTTAAAATACCTACAGGATAAGGTACATGTGCATTAACATGGCTCTGAATAACTTAAAATACCTACAGGATAAGGTACATGTGCATTAACATGGCTCTGAATAACTTAAAATACCTACAGGATAAGGTACATGTGCATTAACATGGCTCTGAATAACTTAAAATACCTACAGGATAAGGTACATGTGCATTAACATGGCTCTGAATAACTTAAAATACCTACAGGATAAGGTACATGTGCATTAACATGGCTCTGAATAACTTAAAATACCTACAGGATAAGGTACATGTGCATTAACATGGCTCTGAATAACTTAAAATACCTACAGGATAAGGTACATGTGCATTAACATGGCTCTGAATAACTTAAAATACCTACAGGATAAGGTACATGTGCATTAACATGGCTCTGAATAACTTAAAATACCTACAGGATAAGGTACATGTGCATTAACATGGCTCTGAATAACTTAAAATACCTACAGGATAAGGTACATGTGCATTAACATGGCTCTGAATAACTTAAAATACCTACAGGATAAGGTACATGTGCATTAACATGGCTCTGAATAACTTAAAATACCTACAGGATAAGGTACATGTGCATTAACATGGCTCTGAATAACTTAAAATACCTACAGGATAAGGTACATGTGCATTAACATGGCTCTGAATAACTTAAAATACCTACAGGATAAGGTACATGTGCATTAACATGGCTCTGAATAACTTAAAATACCTACAGGATAAGGTATATGTGCATTAACATGGCTCTGAATAACTTAAAATACCTACAGGATAAGGTACATGTGCATTAACATGGCTCTGAATAACTTAAAATACCTACAGGATAAGGTACATGTGCATTAACATGGCTCTGAATAACTTAAAATACCTACAGGATAAGGTACATGTGCATTAACATGGCTCTGAATAACTTAAAATACCTACAGGATAAGGTACATGTGCATTAACATGGCTCTGAATAACTTAAAATACCTACAGGATAAGGTACATGTGCATTAACATGGCTCTGAATAACTTAAAATACCTACAGGATAAGGTACATGTGCATTAACATGGCTCTGAATAACTTAAAATACCTACAGGATAAGGTACATGTGCATTAACATGGCTCTGAATAACTTAAAATACCTACAGGATAAGGTACATGTGCATTAACATGGCTCTGAATAACTTAAAATACCTACAGGATAAGGTACATGTGCATTAACATGGCTCTGAATAACTTAAAATACCTACAGGATAAGGTACATGTGCATTAACATGGCTCTGAATAACTTAAAATACCTACAGGATAAGGTACATGTGCATTAACATGGCTCTGAATAACTTAAAATACCTACAGGATAAGGTACATGTGCATTAACATGGCTCTGAATAACTTAAAATACCTACAGGATAAGGTACATGTGCATTAACATGGCTCTGAATAACTTAAAATACCTACAGGATAAGGTACATGTGCATTAACATGGCTCTGAATAACTTAAAATACCTACAGGATAAGGTACATGTGCATTAACATGGCTCTGAATAACTTAAAATACCTACAGGATAAGGTACATGTGCATTAACATGGCTCTGAATAACTTAAAATACCTACAGGATAAGGTACATGTGCATTAACATGGCTCTGAATAACTTAAAATACCTACAGGATAAGGTACATGTGCATTAACATGGCTCTGAATAACTTAAAATACCTACAGGATAAGGTACATGTGCATTAACATGGCTCTGAATAACTTAAAATACCTACAGGATAAGGTACATGTGCATTAACATGGCTCTGAATAACTTAAAATACCTACAGGATAAGGTACATGTGCATTAACATGGCTCTGAATAACTTAAAATACCTACAGGATAAGGTACATGTGCATTAACATGGCTCTGAATAACTTAAAATACCTACAGGATAAGGTACATGTGCATTAACATGGCTCTGAATAACTTAAAATACCTACAGGATAAGGTACATGTGCATTAACATGGCTCTGAATAACTTAAAATACCTACAGGATAAGGTACATGTGCATTAACATGGCTCTGAATAACTTAAAATACCTACAGGATAAGGTACATGTGCATTAACATGGCTCTGAATAACTTAAAATACCTACAGGATAAGGTACATGTGCATTAACATGGCTCTGAATAACTTAAAATACCTACAGGATAAGGTACATGTGCATTAACATGGCTCTGAATAACTTAAAATACCTACAGGATAAGGTACATGTGCATTAACATGGCTCTGAATAACTTAAAATACCTACAGGATAAGGTACATGTGCATTAACATGGCTCTGAATAACTTAAAATACCTACAGGATAAGGTACATGTGCATTAACATGGCTCTGAATAACTTAAAATACCTAGAGGATAAGGTACATGTGCATTAACATGGCTCTGAATAACTTAAAATACCTACAGGATAAGGTACACGTGCAATAACATGGCTCTGAATAACTTAAAATACCTATAGGATAAGGTATATGTGAATTAACTGTTTCTCTTTGTGCAACTTAATGGAAATTTGGTATATTTGCATTAACATGGCTCTGAATAACTTAAAATACCTACAGGATAAGGTACATGTACAGGAATGGACTGTCTGAAGAACTTAAATTTACTTTTGAATAATGATCTGCATAATTTATATTTTACTTTACAGTTTTGTGCATTAACATAGCTCTGAATAAGTTAAAATACATACCCCAGGATAAGGTACATGTGCATTAACATGGCTCTGAATAACTACACTATAACAGGATAAGGTACATGTGCATTAACATGGCTCTGAATAACTTAAAATACCTACAGGATAAGGTACATGTGCATTAACATGGCTCTGAATAACTTAAAATACCTACAGGATAAGGTATATGTGCATTAACATGGCTCTGAATAACTGAAAATACCTACAGGATAAAGTACATGTGCATTAACATCGCTCTGAGTAACTTAAATACCTACAGGATAAGGTACATGTGCATTAACATGGCTCTGAATAACTTAAAATACCTACAGGATAAGGTACATGTGCATTAACATGGCTCTGAATAACTTAAAATACCTACAGGATAAGGTATATGTGCATTAACATGGCTCTGAATAACTTAAAATACCTACAGGATAAGGTACATGTGCATTAACATGGCTCTGAATAACTTAAAATACCTACAGGATAAGGTACATGTGCATTAACATGGCTCTGAATAACTTAAAATACCTACAGGATAAGGTATATGTGCATTAACATGGCTCTGAATAACTTAAAATACCTACAGGATAAGGTACATGTGCATTAACATGGCTCTGAATAACTTAAAATACCTACAGGATAAGGTACATGTGCATTAACATGGCTCTGAATAACTTAAAATACCTACAGGATAAGGTACATGTGCATTAACATGGCTCTGAATAACTTAAAATACCTACAGGATAAGGTACATGTGCATTAACATGGCTCTGAATAACTTAAAATACCTACAGGATAAGGTACATGTGCATTAACATGGCTCTGAATAACTTAAAATACCTACAGGATAAGGTACATGTGCATTAACATGGCTCTGAATAACTTAAAATACCTACAGGATAAGGTACATGTGCATTAACATGGCTCTGAATAACTTAAAATACCTACAGGATAAGGTACATGTGCATTAACATGGCTCTGAATAACTTAAAATACCTACAGGATAAGGTACATGTGCATTAACATGGCTCTGAATAACTTAAAATACCTACAGGATAAGGTACATGTGCATTAACATGGCTCTGAATAACTTAAAATACCTACAGGATAAGGTACATGTGCATTAACATGGCTCTGAATAACTTAAAATACCTACAGGATAAGGTACATGTGCATTAACATGGCTCTGAATAACTTAAAATACCTACAGGATAAGGTACATGTGCATTAACATGGCTCTGAATAACTTAAAATACCTACAGGATAAGGTACATGTGCATTAACATGGCTCTGAATAACTTAAAATACCTACAGGATAAGGTACATGTGCATTAACATGGCTCTGAATAACTTAAAATACCTACAGGATAAGGTACATGTGCATTAACATGGCTCTGAATAACTTAAAATACCTACAGGATAAGGTACATGTGCATTAACATGGCTCTGAATAACTTAAAATACCTACAGGATAAGGTACATGTGCATTAACATGGCTCTGAATAACTTAAAATACCTACAGGATAAGGTACATGTGCATTAACATGGCTCTGAATAACTTAAAATACCTACAGGATAAGGTATATGTGCATTAACATGGCTCTGAATAACTTAAAATACCTACAGGATAAGGTACATGTGCATTAACATGGCTCTGAATAACTTAAAATACCTACAGGATAAGGTACATGTGCATTAACATGGCTCTGAATAACTTAAAATACCTACAGGATAAGGTACATGTGCATTAACATGGCTCTGAATAACTTAAAATACCTACAGGATAAGGTACATGTGCATTAACATGGCTCTGAATAACTTAAAATACCTACAGGATAAGGTACATGTGCATTAACATGGCTCTGAATAACTTAAAATACCTACAGGATAAGGTACATGTGCATTAACATGTGGATCTCAAGGACTAAGAGCATCAGTATTCAACCCAAACTAGAGCACTGATTTGACAGGACTGAACAATGTCAGAACTTACAGCAAATGATGGCCGAAGGACCACTTTGTGATTTTCTGTTTCTCTTTGTGCAAGGCTTAATGGAAATTTGGTGTAGTGTACCTGAACATGATGATATTTAATCAAATTCCTCATTATTGAATGGTCCTGGTGTACAGGAATGGACTGTCTTCAGAGACTTAAATTTACTTTTGAATAATGAGCAACATCTGCAAATTTATATTTTACTTTACAGTTTTGTCTTTAACCAGTGTAGTTATTTTCTCTTGTCTTCTCTCATCTGTTCTTCCCCTGTCTTCCCGACTTCTTGATGCCCCCATCACAAAGTATGCCCTACCCCATCACAAACTATGTTGTTCACTATAACAGCTGAAATTGTGTGTGTGTGTGTGTGTGTGTGTGTGTGTGTGTGTGTGTGTGTGTGTGTGTGTGTGTGTGTGTGTGTGTCTGTGTGTGTCTGCACGCACGCGTACATGTGTAGGTGAAGAATCTCCTTCGTCCCCACCCCCAATACTAGTTACATTGTTAAATATAATAACTGAACTTGTGGTATTACTCATGTGGATGGCTGCAGGGGTCACTTTTTTAACCTACCATTAACAATGGAACAGATGTTTCTTTCATCGGCTCTAGTCCTTAATTTCTCACAAAAGGAAACACATGCCACCACTGGCAGAGGCAGGAGTCTCTCTTCTTCCATGATAATCTGTGAAGGAGATTTATAGCCTTATCTATGTATTGCATTCCTTGTGAAGATCACACGTTTACTACCATTTGAGTTTTGCATTTTTTTATTTGCTTCGTAGTCAGTGTACTATGCCTGAGCTTCTTAATAGATCTGTCAGTAAGTACACAACTGTTTCTTAAATAAGAATCCAGTGTGTCAAAAATGGGAAAAAATGGTTCTTTGCTAGATGATTTTGCTTCCACTGACAGAACATTTTCTAAGATATATTTGAGAAGGTTACATATGAGGAATTCAAATGTATCCTGCTCAGTATCTCAATAGCTGTGAAAAGGAGTTGTGGCTAAATATAGCCAGTGGTGGTCACAGGAGTAACCAGAGGACCACCTGGTGGGCATTGGTGGTATGGAAAACCATCAAGTTCAAGACAGAGACCTTTCATGCAGTGCTACTAGCCAACTTTCCACGTATGACTGATAAGTACAAAAGAGGAAGCCAGCAGCTGTAGCATTTGTTCGTGTAAAGATTTTAAAGTTGGAGTTTGATGAGGTTAGGGAGCATGTCTTTTAGATGACCTCAGAGAGGCTCCTATAAACCTTCTGATATCAGACTGAGTGGAGAAACACTGATATCAACCAGGGGTACTGTCCAGTGGTGAATAGAATAATTTGAGGAACTCCTGATTCTGTTGGACACATTCTTCTCTGAGAAGACAATTCCAGAAGTAACTAATAGGTGAAGAGGTTACTGCAGCAATTAAACTGTTCCACTGTGACATGGCTGCAGAAGTGAAATAGATCCAAATGGAAATGCTGAAGGCACTGTGCTTTGCACTAAAGTCTCCTCCCACCTCCAAAGACATGCATATTGACAGACTTCTCTAAAACTGGCCATATTTATTGTATTTACTCTTAGTCTTGTGGCCAAGGTTACAAATATAATTTAACATATATCCAGGAAATAGTGAAATTGGACAAAGTACACACACATATCAGAGCATTATAGAATGAAGATAAAACATTAAACCTAATAATAAAATACAAATAAATTCCATACAATGTAACACTTAGAGGTTTTAGGGACTGTTATAGATGAATAAAAGAAGAGAGGTTACATACTATAAACTAAATTTTGGTTCTGAGTCAAGTTCCAAAAATATGCACTGGTGTAGGTGCCCCTAGCAGTAAGTTTGCCACCATAAATAATTACAAACCTAAAGCACAGTAATATTTTTCTATGGACTATTCATGGCACAAAACCGAGTTAAAGGCATTGCTCCTGTTTCAAGATGACAGGAGGAATAAGACTGCATGTAGAGAATGCACTATAATCTTTTAATACAAATCTGTACTACTGGTTTAAATTTTTCCAAGTTTTTGGTTTCTAATACTATGATGTCAAAGTAAAATTAAAGTTTTTGAAATTAGTATTATTTTAAGAACAACTGCATCACCCTGGAATATCTCCCTTTGAATTTTTATATAAGTTGTGCTTTATCGTGGCTTAGCTGCAGAGTGCTTTGCCACGGTTTCATGGTTGCTGTATTGTAATTGATCAATGTAGGGTGTTCATATACATGTGTAAGCACTCCTTTATCATGAATATGGAATACTGCCGAATGCTTTTTTGTAGTCTATCCATGCCATACTTTGATTCTTCCCCTTTTTACAATTCTCCATTATGACTTTAACAACAAATGATCGTTTGTTCCATATGACTGTCTTATTACCCTTTTGTTCTATTGCCATGATTGAGTTTTCTTCTAAATGACTATAATATCTATCGGCATCAATTCCAATTTGTAGTTTATACATCGTTATACGGTAACTTATCGGGCTGTAGTTTTTCAAGATAGCTTGCAAGTTCACTGTTAAAGAGGAATATCATTTTTTCTGGTGTCTGTTCGGGGTGTGCATATAAATAGTTCTTACTCAGGGCTAAACCTTCACATAAAAATGTTAATACTTTTAGCCAGAAGTTAGGTACTACATCTGGACCTAGGGTTTCCAATCTGGAGCTTTAATTAATTGTATTACATTTTCTCTGGCCATTTCTTCATCCCATTTCATATCCTGTACAATTGAACTTCTTACTGTTTCTTTTACTGCTTCTATCCTTTCAGTATCTTTGTTATGTCCCACAGGGTCTTCATAGATAATTTTTCCAAAATGTGTCTATTTCTTCATTTTGGTGGTATTTCCATTCCTTTTGCCTTGTTTCATAATTCTCTATAAAACTTTTTCTGGGGCAAAAATGAATTGCTTATTTTGTTATTTTCCTTTATATTTGTTTGCATATCTTCTACATTTTTCTGCCTGCGATGATATCTTTAGTTTATTTGAAATAGTGTACAATTGATCCAGGTCTGTTCTGTTACTGCGCGTTGCTTTTATCACATCTATCTTTCTAGGTATTTTTATTTATCTATTCCTCTTCTATACTCTTCTAACAGTGACACGTGTTGTCTTAATTACTTTATAGTTTTCATTATTTGTTGCTTCCATGATGGCATTTCTTTTCTTCCCTTCATTTCACTTACTGCCCTGTGTTTTTGTGGTAAAACGTTATCTGTTATTAATTTAGCTGCACAGTAATATATCCTATTTATTTCTGTTATATCACATGAATTTCTGTGAACAGTCAATTACTGTGGTCATTTGTTTTATCAAACTTCTAACATTTTGGGTTTTATTGACTTTCTGTAATATATTTCTTCATTGATCTTAGGCTAAAATAGTATTAGTATGCTGATAATTCCAGTTCTTTAAAATTGAATCTAAAAGTATCAGCAAACAAAAGCAACTGGAACCATAAGCGATCTTAACAAATGCTGGTTTATTGAAGGTTACTGTGCTAGTGCATAGAAAAAACACTTTCATCATCTAGGCTTCTTCAGGCTTCCGACAAATAAGTCCTAATGAACAATCCACTTACAGTCTAAAATTAGTCTTCTACTCTACACTAAGTATTACGCAGCTGACAACACATGTGGTATTGCAAGGAAAATCAAACTAGCTACCCAAAGTGCTATACTATAAATATATGTGCAATAGATTAGAATTTTAAACAAAAACACATCCCCAAAGTTACAAAAAAATCACAACAGCCAAGTCTGATGTGGTTAAAGTCAGGATATAAGCAACTGCATCTTGTACCATGTTCAGCATCTTGTTTGAATTAATGTGGAGGAAGACAGAGTAGCTCAGTGATACCCCCAAAATATGATTCCCACCTGACAGCACCAGGCATAGTTCTAAAAAATAATCTTACCGAAAAGGGTGGTGATCTATGTAACCCTTTTGCACCTGTACACCCAGCTATGAAGTTGTTTATTCATTTGTTAACTCCCTCCGGTGGGCCATTCACAATCAACCTTATTTCTTCACAACCCAGGACAATGGTTAACATAAGACAAGCAGAACAAATAATGACCCAGCTGGCCTGACCTCAGTTAGTAAAACAGGACTTGAACAGGGTGGCTGGAGAGGGAGAGAAATGGCGTGGTAGAGCCTACTTGGTTCCCCCTGGGGGGGGGGGGTTGGTGTGCATGCCCAGGGATTTTCACTCCACTTATATCCCCAACGGGAGCCTTCAGGGGTGTGGGACTATGGTCATGACATCACTCATATCACTCCCCCAGTTAACGTCTACCCATTGAGCTATTGCACTCCCAGTTACAATCTACTCATTGAGTTACTGCACCCCAGTTAACATCTATCCATTGAGTTATTGCACGACTTGCACAGCGGAAGAGCAGATGCAAAATAAAAGGAAAAGAGTGATGGCCACATTGCAATCTGTCTCTTACCGAATTAGAAAGTAAATAGGTAGATTCATAGCAATAAGCAAGATAATCAACAGGTGCAGGGGTCCAAAAATATATCACAAACACCTTCAAGCGGCACAAACATGAACGCAAACAAAAATAAAGCCAAACTGTTTGATCTGAATGAGAAAGGGAAAGGCTAAGGTACAAGATGCTCTTGGTATTAAAGATTTGGAAGCATATTGAACAATTTGGCTTCATTTTGCTTGTGGCTAAAAATACATACATAGGTATGTATAACACACACACACACACACACACACACACACATATATATATATATATATATATATATATATATATATATATATATAGATATAGATATACATACACACACGCATATATATATATGTATAGATATATAGATATATATATATACACACACACATATGTGTGTGTATATATGTATATATACACACACATACATATGTGTGTGTGTATATATATATATATATATATATATATATATATATATATATATATATATTTATATATATGTGATGTTCATTTTGTAGACAGTTTTTCTATCCAATTTGGTCAACAGATCAGCTGATAGACAGTACCAGTGCTAGATCATTGTAGTAGAAGGGTTGGGGAATATATTCTTTTCCTGTTATTGGCTGATCATAGTTGTGATGCCCATTCACTGGCCAGTGAAGGGCATCCATATAGAGAAAGGATAATAAATACACACACAGTAAAGTACACTTTCCCTTAAGAGCACACAGAGATCACAGTCAGTCTGGGGCTGGTTTCTCCCTTTCTTTCCAGGTCTCCAATGCTGGCACAGCTACAGGGTCCTGATCTCAGCCTAGTGTGCAAGCTAAAACCTCTAGCACCCTCTCTGTTTAACCAGTGCTTCATGTCCCTGCCCAAGTAGCTGATACACACATACTTTGAGATAAGAGTTATATACAACCACACAGACACTCCTGGGGAAGGCTGGCACAGGTTTTTCAGCTGTGCCCCTTTTACCCAGACTATACGGTAGTACCACTTGCCACCACCCACTAATATTTATCAACTACCAAAAGGCCCTTATGAAAGGTTGTTCAATTATACTGTGCAATATTATTATCCAAATAGTAAATCCAGAAGGAAGGTGCAGCTCAAAAACACACATCAAGCACAGAATGCCAAATAGGCATTTGGCATTATGTGCTTGACTTGTGTTTTTGAGCTGTAACTTCCATCTGGATTTACAATTTTTTTGTTTTTTATTGGTTTGAGTTATCCAAATAGTAAGTGCAACTGAATAATCAATGCTTATTGGAGTGGCTTAGCCAGTATCACTATGTACATGCAATGTACTCTAGAGCTTAAATTATCTCTACACAAAATAGCCACAGTTGAAAGGTTTAAAAATATTTAATAATAAATAATAAAAACAAAATACAATACTTCTTACTACACAGTGCTAGTCAAGAGTTCAGAGAGGACAGGAAAATGCTTAAAATAATACAGTCGAAAAGTTCTGACATCATTACAGAAAAAAACTAATCTAATCTTCCTAGTTCTAGCAATATCTCTAAGAGAAAACACAGTTCTAAAATAAACTTACATATAGAACACAGGCAGTACTGGGGAGTTGGATGTTCTCAAGACAAATGCTAAATGCCCTCATTCTGTACTTAAATTGATAACACAGTACCACTGATTCGTTTCAGATTACACCATTTCTTTCTGGTTCCCAGGCTAACAGAAACTCAGATGTTAATAGACCTTTTGATCTTGCAGCTGGTCAGGAAGCCTGACCAATAAAATAAATTATACATGTAAATTCTAGCCATTCACTCTGGCCTCAAAACAACAGGAGAATGCCTCCCTCTAAACATCTTGGCTTCGAGTTTTAGATCAAAGAATTTCACAATGCTTGACTTATCAACTTTCTTACAGCAGAGTGCACTGTTACATTTTTTTTCAGTTTCAGTGCAACATCCAATACAGTCTTTCCACATTTAAGAGAACAAGCCTGTGGCTTACATTAATATTTACAAATGACAAAATTATCTACAAAATTCTATCTAGTTAGGCTGGCAGCCTTCACATATCTTCACATATCTTCTCCCCTGGAGAACTCAAGCTAGTTTTTCAAGTGACCCTTGAGAAACGTTGCTTGAGAGGGTTAGGTCTATCTGAGTGTACCTTACCCCATTTCCTGTCTTGAGATCCCAGCTGCATTAGCATTGCTAATCCCACTGCGGTGCTGCACCGCAGTGGGATTAGCAATGCGGTGCAGCACCGCAGTGGGATTAGCAATGCGGTGCGGTGCTAATCCCACTGCGGTGCTGCACTGACATATCATATGCTTGCAACCCTAGGCTCCAGCTTATTAACTTGGCATTTTGCTGGCTGGCTCTGTTTAACCATGTTAAGGGATTGTGATCTGTTACTACAGTGAATTGTCTTCCATACAGATAAGGCTGAAGTTTCTGCAGTGCCTACACTATGGCTAGACATTCCTTTTCTACAGCCGCATAGCATTCTTCCTTGGGTTGGAGCCTATGACTGAGATAGACCACCGGGTGCTCTTCTCTGCTAAGTATAGCCCCCACCCCATGGTTCAAAGCATTCACCTGCACAACAAATTCTTTGCTGCAATCTGGACTGGCTAACACAGGGGGTGTCCCCAAAGCTTCTTTAAGCTTCTGGAATGCCTGCTCACATGCTGGGGTCCGCACTACCTTATCTGGCCAGTTTTTCCCCGTCAGGTCTGTGAGGGGAGCAGCTATGGCACTTTAACTGGGGACGAACTTTCTGTAGTACCCTGCTGTTCCTAAGAATGCCCTCACCTGCTTTTTGGTAACAGGTGCAGACCATTCCTGAATGGCTTCTACTTTGAAAGGTTCTGGCCTGATCTTACCACTCCCCACTCTATGTCCTAGGTAGGAGACCTCTGCCATACCCACCTGACATTTGCTCGGCTTAATGGTCAACCCTGTCCACTGTAGTCTTCCCAGCATCTCCCTGGCATGTTGGAAGTGCTCTTGCCTAGAATGGCTGTAGATGGCAATATCATCCATGTAAGTAAGGGCAAACCCTCCTGCTCCTGCTAGGATAAGATCTACCAGCCTCTGGATAGTCACTGGGGCATTTTGCATTTTTCATCCCAAAGGGCATCTTTGTGAATTCATACAAGCCAAAAGGAGTCACAAAGGCTGACCTCTCTCTAGCACTGTGAGTCAAGGGCACCTACCAGTAACCCTTTATCAGATCAATGGTTGTAAGATACTTAGCCCCACCCAGCTGCTCTAGGGCCTCATCTGTCCTAGGCATGGGGTAAGCATCTGACTCTGTGTGACTAAGTTCCTGTAGTCCACACAGAACCTGGTGCTGGCATCCTTCTTTGGCACCAGCACCACTGGGGAGGCCCAGGGACTGTTGGACTCTTGAATTACCCCTAGTTCCAACATTTCCTGTATCTACACCCTCAGAGTCTGTTTGACTCTCTCAGCACCCTATAAGGGGCCTGCCTAATAGGCCTTTGGGGTCCTGTATCCACCTGGTGCTGCACCAGGTGGGTGCACCGTGGTTTCCCAGTGAAAATGTCCCCAAACTTCTGTAACACTGCTCGGATTTCACGAACCTGGGTGGAGATAGCTGCTAGGACATTGCTACCCTTTCTACTGAGGTGTCAGTCCAAGCCTCACAGAGGAGATCAGTCACCAGATCTCCCTCAGACTCCTCCTGCAATCCACTGCAAATGCTCAGCACAAGGGCCTCCCTATCATGGTAAGGTTTCATCATGTTAATATGGTACAATATGTGCCCCTGCCTCCTGCCTAGCAGTTCCACCATGTAGTTAACATCACTGACCTTCCTTACCACCTTGTAGAGTCCCTCCCAAGCTGCCTGCAGCTTGTTGTGTCTGACAGGAATGAGAACCATTACCTGCTGCCCTACAGCATACTCTCTAGCTCGACCACTGTTACATTTTTTTCAGTTCAACATCTAATTACAAATGACAGAATGATCTACAAAATTATATCTAGTTAGGCTGGCAGCCTTCACATATCTTCACATTAGTGTTGGTATATTTAAGTAGTGGTTGTATGGGTGATAAAGAAGTGCTTGCTCCCACAAAAAAAAAGAATATTTTGCCATTTGCATGCTTCAAATTTGTGAGAATATCAGGTCTTGCATTAGACAGAATGAGACAAACAATGCTTAGTTTGGCTGAAAGGAAGAATATTTAGTCTAAGTAGTTGTATAACATGTAAAGTATGTAGAACAATGGTGCATTTAGTTTGTTCAGTTTGTTTATTAGTTATGTATTTCTTTATTTTCATTTGATAATTAAGGCAGATCATTGATCCAAGTTGTTCATTTGCAGGTTCACACTGGGAAGGTACAGTAAACAATGTTCATGACAAATTTAACATGACATGCAAAATTTTTTAGTTACACAGAAGTTTGCTAAGGGTAAACAGTGTTATCACTATATGAAAAAGATAGTAAAGTTGCCTATTAACATTAGACAGTTATGACCTAAGTGATATTTACAATGTGTACAGTAAACCTGAGAGAGAGAGAGGAGAGAAAGAGAGGTGTGAAGTAAGTGAAGGAAAGGTGAGAATACATAGTTTTAGATTATAAGTAGGACCATAGAAAGATAAAATATGAGGGAGAAAAGAGGAATGACATCTTACTGGATTAAAAAAGTGAGTGATATACTTCAAAATGTATAGGGTGAGAAGTAAAGCATGTGTAACGTTTATTAAGCTTTCTTTATGATAGCATTTACAAGAGGCTTCATTATGAATAAATGCATTAAGGAAGTCTTGGAAGGACAGACTGAACAAGTTTTCAGCTGGTGTCATATTTCATATACAGTAAGCCAATACTGAAAAACAGTGGTCAGTAGTGTATGCTTACCCCTAAGGATAATTAAGGAGAGAATTTTGGTACTTACATATTATCGCAACCAGATTTTTAACCTTCTGTAAATCATATAGTTTCCGAGAAAACAGTTTATGTGTAAGTAAAATGGGGGTGTGCAAACTCCCAATTACTGTTTTTTTTTCTCAGTGGTTTGTGAAAGACATACAGGAATAAGCAAGGCGAGCAGGAGGTTGTCCACCAACTGAAAACGGACATCTGGCATCAATCGCATGTTGTACAACAGACACCGTTGAACCGTGGTGTGTCCTAAATTTAGCCAGATAACCTAACCAGTGTAAAAGCAAATTTATGTGTTCTACTTCTTTCTTGTACTTTTTCATTCATATTTCTATGTCGACCATCATTCACAGGACTTCGAAGAAACAGAAAAAACTGACTGTAAAAGTGATGGAAAATGTCAACAGACTTGCAGGCAAGCTGCTTGCATTTCGCTGTAAGTGTTTTCATCCCTGAACTATAGGATGCCACCAATAACACAAAACCAACTCGCTGCTGGCTTTGTGTAAAAGGAAGGAATGCTGAGAAGAAAAACACAGACACTCATGGTCATGGAAATGCTTTCGGAAAACTCTTTCTTTGTAAAGCTTTCAACTGTGTTTACAAAGTTTTACAAAGAAAGGTAGTTTACCAAAAGCATTTCCATGAGTGTCTGTGTTTTTCTTCTCAGCATTCCTTCCTTACAGTGAAAGTATACCTTTTGTCAGTAACACAGCACCCCTGACAGTTTGAAGCGTGTGTGTATAATGCACACAAAACAGGAAGAAGATCTGCACATTTGTTTGTGTTCCTGAATGTAATCCAAAATTACATTTCTTTAGTAAGACTGTCAAATAACATTTCACTGTGTTTCCCGCACTCAGTTTCACTCCAGCATGCAAATTTCGCAAACGCGAAAATCTGGTTGCGATAATATGTAAGTACCAGAATTTTATTTGACTGAGATCTTAGAAGTCAGTTAGTATTCATTTTAGTTAATCTGGTGGGAAGCTTCTCCAGTTTTAGGAGTTTGAAAGTGAGTGTTGCTAAAAGTAGAGGGCATCTTTGTTGTATTAGTAAACATTTTGTTTTTTGTAAGACATTGCAATGTCTTCTCTTTTTTAAGGCTAAGCTGATAAATCTACAGATGTTCATAGCTATGGTCTGGAGGGAATTATTTTTTCCAAAGATCTGGCTATGATTGATCAACCATATTTTAAATTCTGCAAGCAGAATATCTTTGTCAATAGCTGCTCTGCTTTCTGGGAAAAGAAAGTGGAAGATCTTTTTTGGCCAAAAATAGTGAGTTAATTTTTATTTTGGTCGTAGATATGTGATATTGGAAGTTTCCTAGATACTTGAAGTGTGGCTTATTTCTCAGGGTTTCCAATTATTATACTACTTTGAGGAGGTCCATGTTATTATGTTATATGGCCCAGTTTGGGGAATGGTTGAGAGATTTTGTCTACTGCCAACAATCATTGTCATTTATATAGTTATAAGTGTTTTCATTGACAAGCAAGTTAGATATGAGGGAAAGGTCCTCCTCTAAGTCTTTTTAGGGGATGGTTGAGAAAGATTTTGCCCTCTGAATGACCACCTTGTCTGCATAAAGAATGATTTTGTTTTAACAAACTTTGATGGGAAGTTTATGTACATGGATAAAAATACTGGGGATAAGATTGACCCTGTGTTTGTTTAGATGTGAAAACAGAAAGTCAGAGGATGCAATTTTTGAACATTAAACTGTCTACTGTTGAGGTCTGTAAACCATGGTTGGGGGAAATGTGGCTGATATCTGATTAGACGAGACAGGTTAAAAATGTCTCATGATCAACTAGGTAAAAGGTTTTTGTGAAATCAATGAAAACTGAGCCTCTTAAAAGTCTCTTGTCTGTTCTTTGGAAGACTGCGACCTGACCAAAAAAGAGATGATGTGGTGAAATGATGCTTGATTTTATACTATATTGTTTTTTTCTTTTGGCTTAGCCAGTTAGGGAATGGGTTTTACCATAGCTTGTTTTTGGAGAAATGGTATTGTGTTGAAGAGAAACAAGTTGTATAAGGGATGTAGGGTTGGTAATGTATGTTCTTTCCACAGTATGATAAAACAGGATAGTAATCCATCTGTACCAGTGAGTGTGTGTGTGTGTGTGTGTGTGTGTGTGTGTGTGTGTGTGTGTGTGTGTGTGTGTGTGTGTGTGTGTGTGTGTGTGTGTGCGTGTGTGTGTGTGTGTGTGTGTGTGTGTGTGTGTGTGTGTGTGTGTGTGTGTGTGTGTGTGTGTGTGTGTGTGTGTGCGTGTGTGCGTGTGTGTGTGTGTGTGTGTGTGTGTGTGTGTGTGTTTGTGTGCTGGAAGAGCATCCAGATAGTTATCAGTGGCTTTAATTTGAGTTTTCTTGAAGGAAATAAGAGAATATATAAGAGGGTTCAGCTTGGAGAAAGGTGAGTGTGCGATGTAGGAGGCCTGGAAGACAGAGAATTATTTTACGAAGTCTAGGTTATAGATGTTATCTGAGGGAGTAGGAATAGCAACTAAGCATTTCTTTGGGTATGCACCAGACTGTCATACAACTGAAACAGAAGATTCTCAGAAAGGTGTTAATTTTTATTGTTGATGGTTTTGTAAAAGACTACGTTTAAGTTTAAAAAAACACAGGCCTCCTCTGGTGGAATTTGTTCACTAAATTCTTAAAATAGCAAGTGGTTCATGATACTATTTTAAATCTAGTGATTGTTGTTTGGTTAGTTTGCATCAGATGATTCCTTATGACTTTTAAAGGATAATGGGTGATTTTAATATTCTGATGACGTCTCTGATTTTGGGACGAAAGTGCTCAATTATTTCATTTTTTAATTAAAATTGGCTTTGTGTGACTTATCACAGGCCACTTTTCATTTTAAAGCATTTGGTCAATGAATTCCACCTCAGGAGGCCTATGTTTTTCTTGGCTCATTTTTCTGGATTTGGGTTTTATACATTTAAATTTAGATTAGACCCCTAGACCTTCTTTATTTTATTATATATTTGACCCATATTGTATGAATAAATGATGCTAAGTCAGGTTTATACCTGATTCTAACATATTTTAATTCTTTAAGTAAAATGTTATACTTTTGGTGAGAATTTGGTAGGTTACATGCATCACTGTTATTTACTGGGAATATTGCTACTTTATCCACATTAAGTTTATAATTATACACATTGCTCTATTTCAATTTTTTTAAATATTATGCATATCAGTTCTGTAGAATTTTAGGAATATAGTAATATGTCATCTGTAAATGTTATATTTACTTGCATTTTACCACAGTTATCACAGTATGATTCAAATTATGTATGTTTTTGTGGAAGAAATGTTTAGGATGTGATAAATAAATAGGGTGACAGTGATACCCTTGTCTACTTCCAGTTAAAATTCTAATTGGAATGCAAAGCTTCTCAGTTATTCCAAGGTAGGTAGAAGAAGAGTCGTATAAGACTTCTATGACTTTAATATAGCTTTCAGAAATAGAAAATGTATAGTGCACTGCATATAGAAGGATATATATGTAAATGCAAATAAAGCCATCAGTGTATTTATATTATGATTGCGATAAAAATATTTCAAGCATTTTGCTATTATCTTGTTTCTGCCTTCCCTCCATAAAAATGTTTAGATCTATAACTAATCAAAAGTAGCTGGATAGAACTGTGTTAATATCATGATTTATTAATGATCTTGAACAATAATTCTTAATGAAAAGAGGGCCATGATTGAATTTATGGATAAAAGTGGTTCTGGACTGATTCATATACTTATTTGATAGCCCATAGTGTTGTGACATTTATGCTAGATGAACTTAATATATTTTATAAAACAACAAAGCTATCTGAGCTGGAATCTATATAAGCTTAGAACAAAGAAAGACCATTTAACCCTTCCTGAAGAGTTGAGTTTTCCTTCACCATGCAAGCAATATTGTGTGGTATATGAGTGGCATTAACATTTGTGATAAGATTCTCATCTGATAAATTTACTTAGGCATTTTCTGATCCATAAACTGATTTATAAATTTAGTGAAAGGCCTCAAGGTTTTCTTAAGCTTCTTTATTTAAGAAAGAAGTGCCAATGTATGCATGATTACTGTTAATAAAATAGCCAAAAGATTAGAAGGGGATGTTAGCCTCTTCAGCATATCTCTTCAAACTTTTGTCTCAACAAGAGATTGATTACATGCTTGGAGAGATTTTAGGTATTTTTCTGCTACAACTAGCTCTTCAAATTTACCACCATCCCATTTTTCTAAAGTTCTTTGTTTAGCCAGATTATTTTATATTATTTGAATGAGTGGCACTGACACTGAAGTAAATTAGACTGAACATTGTCGGAATATGCTGTATTACATTGTTCCAGTTTTATGTGGCCATAGTCACGTATGTGGCTTTATTGTTTTATTTAATTTAACTCCTAAATTGCTGCACATTTTTCAGAAGTCGTATTCCCAGAATACTGACTATTTTGGCTACTTTTGCTTTTTGTATTTAAAATTGTATGTCACCAAAGCAGTTCAACATTTATTTATAAACCTTTTAAGGAGTAGGATTGTCATAACTATCTATAAAACCAAGATGGACTGGGGACCATCTTCCAAAGACAAAGGAACACCCACATCTTGAATTTTAGTGAAATAAATTTATATGTAATTTTTTATGCTTCTGTATATACAATAATAACATTGTATTTATAAAGAAAAGCATATTCATTTTCAGACTGAAACCACAACAATATATATTATATTATATTATATTATATGTGTGTGTGTGTGTGTGTGTGTGTGTGTGTGTGTGTGTGTGTGTGTGTGTGTGTGTGTGTGTTTCATAGATCTGTTTATTCTTCTCTGAAGAGAACTGAAAGTTAAAGATTTGATGTCAGCTGAATACTTTATGAATACTTTATGAAAGTTGCAAGCTCTCAATCTATAAAGGCCATTCTGGCATGAATTCTACCCTAAGTTATAATATCTCTCTACTGCTTCAGGATGTTTTGTCATCTTCAGGGCAAGATCTCATTATTAATCCCTCTTTATAGTATTGTGCACAGCCTTATAACAATTAAGAACAGTAGGCAGCAGAATTTTCAAAACTGTGCATGCCTTCAGAGCATGTAAAACATGCATTTGTTTGCTGTAACATATAAAAATGACACACAATTTTACATTTTCCTAAAATATATAATTATTATGGTTCCTATCATAAGAATATACAACTGATTTGATTCAGATACATACTGAGGCTGACAGTATGAAAAAAGACTATATATATATATATATATATATATAGAGAGAGAGAGAGAGAGAGAGACAGAGAGGGATTGTGAAAAGAATGGCAAACCAGAGCACCCCAATGGCTACAGAAGACCACAGGGACCATGGTTTCCTCTCACATTCCAAATACATGAAGTAGGTGGATTGTACACTCTAAGTTGGCCATAGGTGTGAGTGTATGTGCAAGTGTGTGATGTGGAAGAATCAACATGGTAGGACTAGTCACCTGGCAGTGTAAACTTTGGCTGTAGATGATTGCCACTGTAGAAGTGACACCCTGACCCCATGTATAAAAATGGGAAAAGAAGCTGTGGGTGGATGGATACATTCAGTGAAAAACATTTCCACATTTAGGAGAAATAAATGGGATTTTTACTTGTGATTTATTGACAACTCATTACGGAAATATTATTGGTCATTATTGTACTCAACATACTAAACAGATGATTAACACAGCAAAGCACCCACAACGAAACTGAGTATACTACAAAATGTCTTACTGCAGCAGTAAAGGCATAAGATCTAAAGCCACTATGGCCTATCTTGAAAGGCTATATTTCTGTCCCCCTTTGAGATTTCATTATGAAACTTGAGCAGGGTCTTCAACTGTAAGACAAATCTTTGACTGCAATTCTAGCCTTAAAGTTTTCAGTGCTATACATCTCTGAGTTTGACTACACATATTTAGTTATTTGAAAGCAAGGCATGTTACAACTGAAAATTAAAACATTTGTTCTGATGAAATGTATTGGGATTTTACTTCTGATCTAATAACAACTGAGTAAAAAAGTATTCTAAGGCAGCGGTGTGTTATTCACACTGAGCAAAAGTATGAAATAGACCTCTCAATGTAAGGCACTTATAATGCAGAATGTCAGACTGTGGTAACAAACACCTCCAAACATACAGATGTAGTGCCTGTCTATGAAAGGTCATATCTCAGTCCTGCATTGAGATTATATTGTAAACTGAAAGTAACAACAGTGTGATCAGTTGCAAAAACACTTAAGACTGCTATTCTACCATTAGGGTTTTCATAATACTGAAAGACCACAACAAGCTGCCTGTGTTATTGCCCTTTTTTACCCTATCCCCTCCCACCCACCCCAAACAGAATTACATTTATATCCACAATATCCACAATCACATGGCTCTACTTTTGATTTCTACTGCCTCCCACACACAAAAAAATATATTCTTTGAACAGCTTCTGATACATTAACATTTAAGTGAACCCCATGACTGTATTAGCTTACACTTTGTTATACCCTTCACTATAGTACACAAGGAAATCATATTTATGCACTAGAGAGGATGCCAATAATGACCCCAAGCAAGTATCTAGCAACCTCACCAGTATTAGGCATACTCCTCAGATGCATTTCACAATACTAGATTGTACTCAAACGTATTAAGATAGAGCAGCCCCTTTAAACTACTCTCTGTTGCATCCTATTCAAAATTTCACATTATATAACTCATACAAACTACACATTGTACTCTCTCCTCTAGTACAAAATCATTGCAGTACATCAGTTCTAATTTATAAGCATTTAACCTATAGAAAAATCTAATACTCATCACTAATAATTACTCAATATTCAAAATCCACTATATTTTGCCAAATATTCTACTCTGCTCTGGTGACATTCATCCAAACCCTGGACCAAAAAAATAAGTGAAGTGCAGATCAAACAAAACCACAAGTGGAGTCACCACTACTTTTAAGTCAACTACCCCCACTCCTGCACAGCATACCACTTACTGTATCCACTGCCTCCAGACCCCATAATCTTCTCACTTATGGTTATCAGATCCATCTATATACTGGCAAACATCTGAAATAAAGCCATATATCAAATCCATAAATAGTTAATGGCTAATAAATTAAATAATCTTATCTGGCAGATTCAACATAGAGTAGCACTTCACACATGATGCACATTCCATTCAGATCCTCAAACCAAAATTTTCAGCCTCATTCAGTTGACTAAACTATCAACCAGAGCAGACAAGGCATCTATAATAAAGCACCCTACATTGGAACTTGAATTTAATTCAGTGGACTTATCTTCTGGTAGTTTGTCTGAATCCATTAGTGACCAATCTCCCCATTCTTTCATCTTTACCTGCAGTAAAATAATTCTGACCACCATCTTTGCACCACTGCCAACAATTCACAATATGTCACTGCTTTAAGTCCCATTTTATTGATACAGTTAAATCAGTTAACTGGTAGCCAGTATGGTCACTTAATCTAGATCTTGCGATATAATATTTTACTTCCTCATTTTATAGTATTTATAACTCAATGGTACCAATCCATATGAAAAGAACTAGGCACAAATCACTACCATGGCTAACTCCAAACGCATTACAACTAAAGAAACAAATAACGCTGGGAAAAAAAAAAAAATAATTAGATACAAGCCAAAAGGGTACAGTTTGTACCTCAAAGAGCTTTTGCACTTGCTTTGCAAAATTACCTTTCCTACCACTTATAAACCTTTTCACTGCCTGATAATTTTTAGTGAATCTGTTATGCCATGTTTTCTGTTCATCTTAGGAGTATGAACACTGAAGTATATATTAAATGGGCCAGTGCTGTTGAAACTGGTCTTTACTAAAGTTGTAATTGTACTTATGCCAGTCCCAAAGTAAACTACCTTGTCAGATCAACTCTGTTTCATTGTACTTGTTATTTTTATAGTTTGAAGTATATTTACCATTTAATGAGTGCCACATAGTGCCAAAAGTAAAGAAATAATGTTAATGAAATACCGCTCTCATTTGCATGTTTTGTTTCATTCATGGTTGTAGTTTAAAATAATGAAAAAGTAACAAGAACTATAAATATGACAGCCCCAACACCTCTGATCCCTGTAGTTAATTGGAACTTCAAGGTAATGTAGCAAAAAACTGAAGATCTTAAAATAAAGTATTTGGAATTTTGTAGTTAATTAAGAAAAATGAACATGTGGTTACCTTTATATATATATATATATATATATATATATATATATATATATATATATATATATATATATATAAAGCAGTAGAGGAAGCTATTCAACTATAAAATATGTTTAGACTATCTAAGGATGATAAATATTATTTGACTGTTATAAAAGGAATGTTTAAAGAGTACTGTGAATCTAAAAAATAATCTGCCATATATATGACAGTTGTTTTTGACAGAAAATCAGAGGTTACGTGAAACTATTGACAGAAACCTGACTGAATTTAGACTTAAAAGTTAAAGATTGTATGTGGAAGTTGGCATGATTCACTGATAAGAAACAGAATGGTGTGGGGCATACACCATGATCATGTGACAAAAGAATGGTGTGGGGCATACACCATGGTCATGTGACAAGTAAACTGTTAATGGGAGAAGGTTTGGCACAGGTAAAGGTAACAGATATTTCAGAACAAATAAGCTGACTCAACTGACTAACATAAAAATCCAAAAGAAACACGAAACTGTATACAAAAACGAAAAAGCAGAGAAACCATTGTTGTAATTAATTAATTAATTTAATGTAATTGCATGGTTTATTGGTTTTCTGTTTACTATATAAGTTTTGATTCACTGGGTTATGTTGTCTGAGGAAGTGCATGGATTTTATGTACGAAAGCGCTTACAGTAAATAGTTTCTGTGGATTGGTTTCTCTGCTTTTTCGTTTTTGTCAACTGACTAACATGCAGAAGAAAGAGTTGACTGAAGAGGTAGAATTGTATAAGATAAATTCAAAAAACAATCCTAGAATGTATTTAAGAATGAAAAGAGAGTTGTGTACATAAACATGTAAGTAGGCTGGACAACTCTAAAATAAGATAAGTAGTAGTAGCAGAAGCAGTGCATACCATGATGATGCAGTTAAAAATGAAAAAAAATGTCAACCAAAATACAACCTCATTATGTGAGGAGATGTGCAACCTAAGCAATCTGCAGAAGGTTGATGGTCTCACTCTCAATCCTCTACCTGCTTCACTACCTTCCTCCACTACTGCCATTTTTTCCCAGTCTGTCTAGGGCTTATCCAGAAACTCTCGTTAAATCAGACAGCTATGCCATTTCTAATGAAGTCCTAACTCATCTCCCTGGTGGCTGATGTAGGCACCTACCTCACTGGAAAGTTCTTCCATGCTCATGCCTGTGCAGGCATGTTCCCCACCTACATAGGAAGAGCTGCTGTCATCAGCTTGGAAGTGCTTAGCCCACATCTGTGGTTTCTGATTTCTGGCTGCATCACTGAAGTCTCCTCTTTCTGGTGGCAGTCAGCCAACTGGTTCAAATTTCCTTCCTCTTGAATGGGTGATCCAATATGAGGAGCTTTGTAGAGTGCTAACGAGGAGTTTTTTAACTGCTAATTCCTACCTTCTAGCACCTGAGCTATCCCAAGCTGCTAATTCAGGTCAAGTTATCTAGAATGTACTCAGTGCTTTATCCTTCTCACAGAATCATAGGAGAATTTTAGGGTTACGACCATAAAGGGCCTTTTTAAACTTAGACATGCTACCCAGAAATATTAGAAAGGTACTGGTATGATAAGATATGTGGACAGGTATATAAACTTAGGCATCAGTAGTCAAGCATTTACAAGCTTCCTCTCTCTAACAAAGACATAGGTGCCAGACCAGGAGTAAATTTGTGATTTTCCATCCAAGTTTCACTTGAATAAGTCCAGGGAAGAACTTTGCTTCACATGGTGGGGAAGCCTGTTCCAGAGAAGGGACAACCTCTGAGGTACATACCTGTCCATCCAGCATGTGCTATTTATGCTGCAAGCTAGGTTTAGGTTTCCTGATTGGGTGTTTCTGGTACTATTTGTTTTTCAGATGTTCAACAGTTCCATGAAGGCTATATCAGAGGATGCATTTTAGGCTAGGCGTAGGTCACCTCGCAGCAGCCTGTAGGAGACCAAGTATAAGGACAAGGCTTTAAAGTGATCCATGTAGAACTATTTTTCAATACTATGTAGTTTTTTTTTGTGTGAGGAACTTGGAACTTCTGTGGTCGCTGCATATGCCTACTCAGGTACATACCGAAGGATGCATTGTACTCAATGATTGGTCTTATAAGGGCGGAGTACAATGGAACAATGGCATCTTTGGACCTGGATACCAAACTCTTGCATATAATTTGTGTGGTTTTAAGAAAGGCTTGAGCACCCAGAAATCTAATATTACTTTGACATGTAAACATGCAAAGTAAATGCATATTGCTGATGCTTTGACCCAAGCATACCTGAAAGAAACTAATGAACACTTGTTAAATAATGATTTTGAAGTGATAATAGTCCTGTATTTGCAGTGTCAGAAGACAGAATTAAGAAAACAAACAGAAGGAACTTAATAGTTTGGAGCAACAGTTAAGAAGAAGAATCTGCAAAGGATTGCAAAAAGAAAATAGGAAACTGCTTTGAGTTGTACAGCCATAAATTATCTTTTGCGATGTACTGAGTTATATAGCTGGAGTAATATTTAAAGCTAATACAGTGTTTTTTGCCTCCACTTCTGAATCAACAGATGTTGGCCACAGCATATGAGTCAGATTGGAGTATCGTGCTGTGCAAAGACCAAACAAAAGATGACATGCTTTAGTTTAGGGTTCCGTACCAACTAGATGAGCAAGTCCTGTTCCAGAGTCACAGCTGATTCATTTGGAGCCCAATACCACTTTCTGATCTGGTACCCATCAACACTACGTTGAGGAGAAAAAAAAAAAAAAAAAAACAGTCCCTTCTCTGATTTGGAGCTCTGCCCTTCTCTACTAAGGAGGAGCACCAGATCCTAATGCACTATGCTTTCACACTTTGCAAGTGAGCAAAAAAAATTCCATTCTCCACTCTGGCATTCTTTCCCTCTCCAAAGGAGGATCACCAGTCTAAACTCCCTCCCTCCATAATGCATTGTCCTTTGTTCATGAAGAAGCAAGAATTAAAAAACAGCACTGCCTATTACACCCCATGAAACCTTGCACCCGGACCCCTTTCACCTCACCCTAGCTGCACTTCTCTCCTGTTCCACATGTAACGTGATGCAAAAGACTGTGCCTTGTGAGAAAATGAATTCACATGAAACAGCAGCAGTACAAAGGGGTTTCCATACTTTCCTTTTGGATAGATGTTTTACATAAAATGTGGGCGACTTTTATCACGGCCTTTTACACCCCAACAGATGTGAGTATGTTTTCTGAGATTCACTTTCCTCTTCTAGAAAGCAGCTGACAACCGCGGAGCATTTTTAGTAATGCTGACAATAATGTGTTCTGCTATAATGTACACACACACACACATCTATATATATATATATATATATATGGGTCTACTTCTGCTTGTCGAAAACACACTTTTTCCACAAACAGAAGATCAAACCCACTTAAGAGAAAGTGCATTACATCGACAGTGCACTTTCGCATAAGCTGATTTACCAAAGCACATTACAGTGGAGATAAGGAAATATATCCTTTTCCCCGCTGTAGTACCCTCTCGGAGTTAATATATTTAAGTAGCGGGAGTGTGGGGGGCACAGGGGGGGCTTGCCCCCTGCAAAATAGTGTTTAAAGTAGTTTGTTTTGAATCGTCTTTTGCAAAAGTGCATTTTTGATGTAGTGCACTTTGGCTTAAGTTGGTTTCTATGTTTCTTGTTCAAGATTGTGAAATTTCGATCAAGTAACATATATATGTGTGTGGGTCCCCTACACATGGTCAACATTTCATAATGTCGAAGACCATATGGCCGAGACCATATGATTGACATTTGAAATGCCAACCATGTGAAACCGGCATCTCTGTACATTATGGAATGGAAAGATTATGGGGAGTGCAGGGGGCATAACACCCCTGCTAGCAGTTAGAAAGTAAGTTAATGTTGTGTGTTTTATTTTTTTTACATGTTCGAAATTTCAGGAGTCGAACATATGATCTCAGCCATATGGTTTTCGGCTTTCTGAAATTTCGATCTAGTAGACCCATATATATATAAGACTCTCCTGTGCCCTGTTCCTTGCTGCCTGAAAAAAATACTCTTTGGGGTTAAAGATTATTGAGCCAGTCCTCACAGCTCTCAACTTTTCTCTCTAAAATCACATATAAAGTCAGTAATATATAGGGACATACACCCAGAATCATGGATATCTTCAAAATATTAATAGTATTCACTTAGAAAGTTGATAGAGACAGACAAATTTCTACTAATGTGCATTTTGTGATGAACAAGTAGTCTGTTATTGTAATGCCTGGAATTAAGCAAGCACTTCAATTCTCACTGTTTTGTCACAGAGTCACAAATTAAACATTTATTGACAAAATCACTGGCATTCCTAAAAATCAGGAAACTTAAGAGGTATGCTGGCCCTGATTGCATTTTGGAAGTTTAAAATAACATCACTGAACTTATTGTTATTGGTCGGGCATGATAACATTTGTGTTATGGTTTATGAAAAGGCACTTCTATGGTATCGCAGGTTGTAGCTTACTGGGCAATGTATTGTAACATCTACTAGCTAGGTGTCTGACTGACCTAGTGCTATAATGTTTGCATTCTTAGATCTTTGGACATTTGCTGTTATCTTTTAGTTATATGGTTCTGGAGCATTTATGTAAATTGTAAAATGTGGGGTTTGTGTATTTATGATATGAGGGGTGTACCCAGAAATGTATATTTTGACATTTTGTACTCAAGCATCAGGTCCTTGCCCCTACCACTCACCTATCATTTAAAAATGTACTCGGCCATCAAAATGTTGCCCCTGTCTAGGAGGGAGACACATTATTTTAACTGTTGTCACTTGTTAATATAAAACTGCTATGTTAAAGGCACATATCTATCACATAAGCATGTTTTATAGCTGTATACTGTAAACATTAGTTTATACATCTCTGAGCATTTTATTATCCTTGAGAGATAGTTTATAAGAGATGCTAAAAAAGTGCTTATTTGAGTACACTGCGTATGCCTAGCTACCCCTTGCTCTGTGGTGGACGGTTGAGTCAGGTGTTGCTGCATGATACTTCATGCATGAAGCATGACAAATACAGGTATTTACAGATACTGCTAAACAGCATGATTTATATGCTGACAAATACCCAATACCCTCATTTCACAAGCACACATAGCCAAACAAACCCTCCGGAATGCAGACAATATTTAAATATTCATTTCCACTTCCTCTTGTTATTAACCACTCATCTTTAAGCACTGCTGTGTCATCCCACCTCCAATGCAAGATAACATCAGACAATGGTGAGTAATTACCTGTTCTAGTACCGTGCACAGATTGGTAGACCCTGTGCATGATAGATGACTCTGTATACATTTCCCTTGATAAATTCCTAAGAAAGTTGTATAGTACACTACATCTGGACCCATGAGGCAGTATGAGTAATTCACAATGTCACGTCCTTCTCAGTATCCATAATAATCTACATAAATGGATTTGTATGTGTGGTACAGGCAAATTACAGTTTATTTTTCTACTGTATGTGTATGTTGCCTTGTGTTTACTTTGTAAGGTCAATTCTGGGTGTCATTTACTCTTAGCTCTACTTCCTTCCTGCCTTTGTTTACTGAGTGCCCATGTTCACGCTTGCTATCTGAACTGAGTTAGTTACAGGAACTTTGTAGTTGTCTCATTACCACACTTATCTGATAGTAAACTGATTTCATTTTTCACATTGTTTAGCATACTGCAAAGGGGAGAGGGATGTAATAATAGTGTACGTTAAACGATGTATGATGGTAGGATTAAATGATACAGAAGTGCCTGTGTGTATCTCTGCATCTAAGGAGAGAGTTTATTTATCTAGTTAAGCCTTTCTTAACTCAGTAAGCATGGGATACTATCTATCTGTTTTAGGTACAGCCAGGTCATTTTCTGGTTCTAAACTATGTGCTTATGCTAGAGTAGTTTATTTAATGTTCCATTATTTAGTTGTAGAAGAGAAATCAAATGCAAATGCATTCAAAAGTGTAGAGTGAAGCATGGATAAGTAAGTGAAACCCCAAACCCATGTGGAAAAAAGGAAAAATGGATGGGGGCTCTAACTTTGGGCTTCTTCCACAGCGCAGCACTGACACAATCTTGGAGAAATAACCTCATATTTTAGCCTTGTACTTCAGTGCGTCTCAGCAGCTTTCCTTCAGCAAGATCATTTATTAAATTTACTAAATCACTGACTTAAAATCTGATCACACTAAATGCAAATAGTTAAGATAACTGTTTGTGCATGAACAGTTTTATTGGCTTCAAAGTGCAAAGCTATCAGTCATAAATGAACCCATCAGCTCTTCCACACCATTTCAGCTGTATCAGCATCAATCGATTTTTGCGTTTAAATGGCTTAAACAACTAAATGAAATCTTCCAGCTCCATAATTTTAACGCACTATTAAGATCTATGGGACAGTACAAAAAACAGCAGGGAATGAAGCCACTATTAGGAAGAAAAATAGAAAGCATTCACCGTAAGAAAATGCCAAGAAAATGTAAGTATTGTCCTGTACCCTGCACTCTGCTCTTTTTCCTTGTCATTTGAAGCTAATTAGTCATAAAAGGCTACTCAAGCGAATGTTTAATGCTCCCATTTCATTTTTGTTCTGTATCTTGATCTGTTTGTACCTTATTTTATTTAAGGATTTCAGCCAGTATTTTAGCCCCTGCATGACGCTAAGGCTAGTACAGCATACAATGTTGCACCACCTAATTGCCTAAACTCGATTAGGTATTTTATATAGCAAACATTAAAAGAAGAAAATAGACAAATATGTAAATACATTTACTAAATGTAGACAAGCTAATCACTTCATTTTCCTAATGTGGCCAGCAGAGGTCACTGTATTTTTTCCATTTCTTGCCTGTATAAGCCATATATGCATGTTTGTGATTAGAGGGGGATTCAGTGCCCCTAATTGGTGCCATTCGGAATTAGACCTGCCTCAGTTTTACCTTGCGTATGTGTCTTTTCCGCTGCTTCGTCCAGTGCTATGATGAAGTGTTGCTTAGGTTTGTTTGGCAGCAGCAGGGAATGCAAAACAACTTTTTGGTAATGTGTATGAAAATAAGGCAGGGCCCTCTTTTTATTTTCGCACTATGGATTTTGCAGGGAAAATCTTCTGCAGTGTTGTGTTAGATAGAAATCTATGACATTTGCTGTTAATTGCTTGAGAAAACAATGCTTCAGTTAGTTAGTTGTTCAGTTCGTTTATTTTTACTTGTGTTTGCATGTCGGTTTGCTTGTTGACCAAAGTAGCAGACCTATTTCAGCCACTGCCTGGGAGTCGAAATCAAAGACAGATAAGAAATCTTAACTTTGTATAATAATTTAAGAACAATTAAATACAGAAAAAGTAAAACAAACATTATATATGCCCAAAATTCTATAAAAAAGTGTGCAGCAGTCAGTAAAGAGGTTTCATGTTTGCTAATGCTGCTGGGACTGTACAGAACAGTGTGCCCTACCTTGCTGTACATATGCACTAAAAGTACGCACACATACAGTAATGCTAACATATGCTACACCAGTTACAAGGGGTTCCATTCATTTCCAAACCTGCTGCATATTGTTGATGGGGTTGTCAGTGAGTATGTACTGCTACTGACGTCAGTGACTGTAGTATGTACTGAAAGACACTTTGTCAGGTTGGATTTTTATCTTTGGGACACTATTGTGGCTCAGTATCAACATCTCTGACTCATGGATCTAACGTTCATTACTGACTTCCTGTCACTGTCACTGTGGACTTTGTATGTTGTTCTTCTGTATGCATCAGTTCTGTAGAGGTATTCCAGATTTGACACGCATTCAAAAACATGCTACTTGACTGGCTACATTAAACTGTATATGTATATATATATATATATATATATATATATATATATATATGTGTGTGTGTGTGTGTGTGTGTGTGTGTGTGTGTGTGTGTGTGTGTGTCTGTCGGTGTGTGTGTAAATGGGTCTACTTTGTTTCACTCAATCTCATTTCACTGAATTTCATTTCACCATGACCACTTCGCTGAAAACTCAAATTACTGAAAACTCATTTCACTGAATCTCATTTCACTGAACTGTAATTAGTATACAGAGCACTGTGTAGAGTACTGTAAGGCAAGTAAAAGTTATATTCCCTTTCCCCCACTGTAGTGCGATCCTGGAGTTAATATATATAGTTAGGGGAGGTATGAGGGGCACAGCCCCCCACATGGGGGGAGCATAGCCCCACTTAGTTTGAGTCCATATTGTCTTCTGGAGTGAGTTAGTCATTGGTATTGTAACTATGCATCTCTATTGTTGAAAATGTATTGTTTTTAAGTTTTTGTTAAAATAGAATATAAAACAAACAAGGTGGGGAGCTACACCCCCACACCCCCAATGTGGGGGGGCTGTGCCCCCCACACCCCCCTAACTATAGATACCAACTCTAGGATCAAATTGCAGTGGGGAAAATAGCATATACCTTTTACTTGCCTTACAGTACTCTACATAGTGTCAGTACTTCACTTCAGTGAAATGAGTTTTCAGTAATTTTGAGATTTCAACGAAGTGGTCGGGGTGAAATGAAATTACGTGAAATGAGATTCAACGAAACAAAGTAGACACATATATATATATATATATATATATATATATGTATATATATATACACACACATATATATATATATATATATATATGTATATATATATATATATATATATATATATATATATATATATATATATATTTATATATATATATATATATATATATATATATATATATATATATATAATTGCATTCACCCTTGTGGCCCAGATCAGAGCTGAAAAAAATGAACATCAGGAAAGTGGAAAAAATTAATTTACTAAAGTGCCTGAAAGAAGGGAGATCGATCTAATCAATGAAAAGTATCTAACAGAGTGTAATCTCCCTAGAACTGATTCCACAAAGCATTAAGTCCCAGACAGTGTTTTATTACTGTCTGATGCAACAGGTAGCACACTCACCTTTTGTGCAGAAGGTTGTGGGTTCTATTTCCACAATGGGTAGAGTGATTGCTTACACTACATTACAGCATAAGGGGGTGATGCACTCCTGAGTGTGTTGGATGAGATTTTAAAACAAAGTCCCATCTGCTTGAATTGGTGGTAGCTCAGATGAATGTAAAACAATCAGCAGCACTTATTGAAAAGAGTAGGGTTCCTTTATTTTATAGCATAAAACAAAAATGTATTTGCATATTTACGTATTTACAAAATGCATATATTTACCAACACATATACATAGCTCCATTTTTCATCCTATTTCATATAACATTCCTATTATTATTCTTCTGTAATAGACAACCACCCCTTTTTCCGGAAGTATAATGTAATTTTTTTTGCAAAATATCTGCTAGAATCCATCTCCCATTAAACAACATTTCATTCACTCTTTGATTCCAAATGACCCGTGTTGTGTAATGTACTTTCTTGTCTACCCTTCTCACATATTCTGCCTTTGAAACAAACTTTTTGTATACTTCTTTTTTAATTCAATCATTCAGACCAGTTTTTATAAATATCTTTCATTGTTATATGATCCTTCCATAACTGCATTCTCATTTCATCCAATAGTTTTTCATTTATTCTTTTTATTCCTTTTCTAATTTTTATATGCTCTAGTTCTTCCATTACCATCATTCAAATTGCTAAATGGTCTGAGAAACCCATCCCTACTGTTTCACCAAATACTATTCCCAGGCCTTCTGATACTATAAAATAATGTATTTCAGATCTAAATGTTCCCCTACTATAGTTCCACATGTCCAATTTGCCACATTTTATCACATCCTGCATTACATCTTCCCCTTTTCACTTAAATCACAGTTAAAGTCTCATGCAATTATAATTTTTTTATGTTCAACACTACATGGCGTAATATCTGATGAAACAGATTCTGTATTTCTTTGTTGTTTATATCTGCATACAATATAATTCTATAAACATACTGTCTCCACCTCACATCTACTACAGTTAATCTTCCCATGCTTACTAACGTAACGTTGTTAAGAGAAAAAGTTTTAAAAACATACTGTTATTTGTCTTTTTCCTGTTCTTGCAAAGTGAACATGTTATTTGTTGGGATATGCCTATCAAAAATGGGCCTCATCTGTGAACAAAATGCAGCATTGCTTATGAACCTGAATGATATCTGTTTTCTGCATTTCAGAATAAAGAGATTTGGTTATAGCTCAGTGAAGCCTGTGATAAGGACGCACGGCCGAGTAAGAGTTAATTTACTGGGGCAGGCTGTGTGCCCTGGAAAATTTGAGCTACCGTTGTTGAATTGAACATTTTGTACTTCTTGAACATTCTGTACTAGCTGTGGGTTTGAGGTAATTTGTGATAAACATGTTTTTCCTATATGTTTTTCATAGCCAACTGTCAACGGTCAGAAATGTAACAAAAAGTTGTTTTGCTTGCAGTATAAAAGTTGATGTCAGTAAACAAGTTGATCAGATCAGAGGAGATCAGATCAGTCCAGACTGGACATCTTGGCCAACATGCTGTGTAATCTGGTTAGCTGCTAATAAAGGAAAATTCATTGCCTGAGGCAGATGCGACTAGTTTGAATTTTTTCTTCTGACATTTTGGTCCTTCGGACCGGAAACCTCTACGAAGATACGGATCAGACCGACAGAGAGACCGAAAAACCTGTGCAGGTGAGGGTTTCTCATCTTAAGATTCCCTCGACAGAAAGCCCTCCGACTGATTTGTTATTGAAAAGAGGCCGGCCGCTCTCTGATCCCTATCTGAGGGACGGTTTCTGAACAAAAAGGGGAAACGGAGTTTCATCTGGTTCAGGTAGGATGAAAAATAAATTTCTTTTAATTTAATTTAATCTTATTGACAAGGTTTTATTTTTAGTTAAGGATGGGTAGGATTACTTGTTAAGATTATTTTCTTAGGGTCACCCGTTAAGATAGTCCCATTTTATAATAAGCCCTGTAAAATAATTTTGATACAGTCCTAAATACCTGAAAAAAAAAAAAAAGGAAGGGGAAGGCAATATAAGAAATCTAGGGGAAACATGGGTTCGAGTTGCTGCAAGTGTGAGAGTGATGCCTGATGCTAAGTATATGAAAGGTTTAAACAAAAATAATGTTAAATTTTTGGAAAAGTGGAAGTCGAGATATGATTTTGATGGTACACTGAATAAGAATGCCTGTGCAAAATTGGTTAGAGATTTGAAAAGAGACGTGGGAACTAGAACTAAAAAGCAAAGACAATTGGGATTTCCCCAAGCACAAAAATGGTTAGAAGAGGCAAATAAACGAGCTATAAAAAAAAACAGTGCCAGGAAAAAGAAAAAATAAATCAAAAGGGATCATTGGTGCCAAGTGGAAAAGTAGCTTTATTTTTAGATAAGGAGGATAAGCACACAGTTTGTGCAATACAAAGGCAGGCAACTGCCCCACCGTATGGGGAAATTGCTGCTGCTGTACCGGCGGAACCTCCTCAATATCAGTCTGAAGATGTGGGATCTGTACAGCAGGGTGGGTTATTGGCTGCTCAAGGAAACATTGTGACACCTCCAATTTACCCGCAAATTCCCGTAGTACCCAAGGTTGCTTTGCAACAGGTAGACCAACCTATGCAGTTAAGGTCGGGACCAGTAGGGCAAGGACGTTGGGCCATTAAACTTTCTGACCACTCAGAAGTCCTTCCCTTAATACAAGTTACAAACCCACAAGCAGGGGATGTTGGACAAGAGCCAACTATTTTAGTTTATCGTCCCTGGGCTAGAGAGGATATAAAACGAGCTACGGATGGTATTCCTCATCCCAAGGATAATTTTCAAAAGTTTTCTGAGGACATAGTTGGTATGCATTTAAGTTATCATCTGAATGGTTTAGAAGTAGAACAAGTAGTGCGACAAATCCTGGGTCCAGATTGGCACTTGTTTTACTGGTATAGCCAGGACTTGATTTCAAACGGGCCGAGGAGGGTTGATACAGATTTGATCGACCTAGCTTTAAGTAAATCTAGGAGCGGGTCACCGCAGGTTGCGGCGCACTTACATTGTACTATGTACTACAGACAGGCCCCTGGTCCGGATAAAGAATTTGAAAAAGAATTCTTTAGGCACAAATGTGCAAGGATAATTTTGAATTATATATTTTGGGATAAGCAAGGTAATACAGTAGTGACCTGTACTTTGACCAAGGGAATGAGTTCTTTATATCACTCAGGTTATAGCCCACATATTTCAATTACTAAAGCGGTGGGGACACATTGGGTAGATTTGGCAAAAAAGGTAACAAATTGGGACACAATGTCTGAAAGTCAATTGAAGGATCAACAGATCCAGGTACAAAGATTAAATTGGGTAACTTGGGCACAACCAAGTGTGCACCTCAGGGATGACAAAACAGAAATGGCATGACAAATCCTCCTAACTCAAGAGGAAGATAGTGCGTTAAGTGCCTTACCTGTAGATTTATGGTGAAAAGATAAAGGGGATGTAGGACTGATGAAAACAGCAGATGAAGTTTGTATAACTCCAAAGTTAGGTTTCAGACCTCATAAGCACCAATACCCGCTAAGTAAACAAGCAGAGGAAGGAATTAAGCCAGTCATTGAGCAGCTAAAACAGGTAGGAATTCTTGCTGAATGCCCAGATTCGCCCTGCAATACTCTGTTGTTTCCTGTAAAGAAACCGGATGGGTCATGGAGGTTGGTTCAGGATTTACAAGCAGTTAATTTGGCTGTGATCCCAAGAGCACTGGTGGTCCCTGACCCCTATACATTACTTAATGATTTACTACCTCAGCATAGATATTTTTCTGTCATAGATATAAGCAATGCCTTTTTCTCCATACCACTACACAAGGAGAGTAGATTTTGGTTTGCATTCACTTATCAAGGTAAAAGATACACCTACACCAGATTGCCACAGGGCTATTGTGAGAGTCCGACAATATTCGCACAAGAAATGGCTGCGAATTTAGCTCAGTTTGTTCCCCCAGAGGGAAGCCAAGTTCTGTTGTATGTAGATGATATTTTGTTGGCCTCACCCACCCAGGAAAGTTGTAGAAAGGATACCCTTGCCCTTCTTAGTTTTTTAGCTGAGCAAGGACATAAGGTAAATAAAGAAAAGTTACAATTGTGGAAAGCACAAGTAAAGTACTTGGGTTATTTAATTTCGCAGGCAGGTAGACAATTGGAGAACAAAAGAAAACAAGCAATTCTTGAGGCACCTATGCCTGCGACTGGGCGGGAGATGATGTCCTTTTTAGGTGTGACTAATTTTTGTAGAAGTTGGATCCCTAACTATGCTGAGGAAGTAGGGCCATTGACCGCACTGATCTATGATACTCCCATGGCGGCTAAGAATAATATACAGTGGACAAATAAGGCAATACAGGCATTTATTAGAATTAAGCAATTGATAGCAGGATCCTCTGTTTTGGGTTTTCCGAACTATTCTAAGCCGTTTGTACAAATGGTTGACTGTAAGGGAGGATATATGACTTCGGTTCTGGTACAAGTACATGGGGATAAACAGAGGCCAATAGCTTTCTACTCCTCCAGATTAGATCCTGTTGCAAGGGCATTGCCGCATTGTGTTCAAGCTGTGGTGGCGGCTGCCATGGCAGTACAAGCCTCAGCATCATTAGTTTTGTTTCACCCATTACAACTGCGGGTTCCACATTCAGTAGCTACTATACTTTTGCAAGATAAGATAACCTTTTTATCTCCTAGTCAACATTTGTCGTGTATGACAGTGCTGCTGACACAGCCTCATATGACCATAAAAAGATGTACTACTCTTAATCTGGCGACACTTTTGCCGACTCCAGAAGAAGGTACTCCACACGTTTGTTTAGAGAGCATTCACGACAAAGTACTTCCCCGACCAGATTTAATGGATATTCCGTTGATAGATTCTGATCTCATTTTGTTTGTAGACAAATCAGCAAAGAATGATACTGTAGGAAAAACACTAGTAGGGTATGCTGTCACCACAGAAACTGACGTTTTGGAGGCAAAAGGATTGTCAAACATTTATTCTGCACAGGCAGCTGAGTTGGTGGCTTTGACTCGGGCTTGTACCTTAGAGGAGGGTAAAAAAGTGACAATTTATACAGATAGTCAATATGCTTTCTCCACTGTACATGTTTTCGCTCAACTATGGAAGAATAGGGGAATGGTTACTGTGACAGGCAAACCAATAAATCACAGAGATTTAATTTTACAGTTGTTAGATGCAGTGCAACTACCACCTCAGATAGCGATATGTAAATGTTCCGCACATACCAACAGAAAAGATCCTGTCTCCAGGGGAAATGCACTTGCTGATATGGCTGCAAAAAAGGCAGCTCAAGAAAATGATTTGCTTTTGATAATGATCTGGAGCCCGGACACCTCTTAGACTTAGAGACACTAAAAGTAATGCAAACATTGACGACACAGAAGGAAAAATGTCGTTGGATAAAATATTGTATCACTCAACAGAGTGGGTTGTATAGGGCATCAGATGGCAAAATGGTATTACCCTCAAACCTTTTTAGGTATGCGGCATTGGTTAGCCATGGACCTGCCCATGTAGGTGTACAGATGATGATTCAGATAGTGTCTAAGGTGTTTTGGTGTAAAGGGTTTTCAACTTATGCAAAGCAATTCTGTTTATCTTGTTTATTATGTGCAAAGTATCATGTTCAGAGGGGAGTTAAAAAGTCTCAGCAGGCATTCCCTACCCCTTCTTATCCATTCCACACACTCTGTATGGACTTTATTGAATTGACACCCTCAGAGGGAAAAAGGTTCTGTTTGGTCATTACTGATGCTTTTTCTAAATGGGTAGAAGCTTTTCCAGTGAAGCATCCGAATGCACAAGCAGTAGCAAAGCTTTGGACTACAGAAATAATTCCCCGATTTGGCCTACCAAGATGCATTTACAGTGATAATGGGTCTCATTTTGTTAACCAGATTGTTCAGAAATTGGGTCAAGTGTTTCAAATTGATCTCAAAAATCATTGTGCTTACCATCCCCAATCAGCTGGACTGGTGGAAAGACACAACGGTGTCTTGAAGAGTAAGCTCCGCAAACTAATGGCAGAAACACATAGGTCATGGACTGCATGCCTTCCGTTGGCACTCCTGTACATGCGAATCTCACCTTCCTACAAAGGACTTACACCATTTGAACTTTTGTTTGGGAGACCATATTACGTCCCGCAGTGGCAAGGATTGTTGCCAGCGGAACGTGAGGGGGGTGAGGATCTAGCGGATTATATGAAAAAGCTGCTAAATGTCAAATCTCTTGTAACCAATGACTCCTTTTTCTTACAAAAACATTGCGTATTTAATATGAATTTTAGTCTTTGAAAGTATATTATATAAGAGATGGTCATATCAAAATCATATATTGCCCTTATTTAGTTATACAAACATTAGGTATAACGTTAGGATAATTTTAGGACAATATGATCAAATGGATCATCTTTAGATATATTCATGAAAAGATTGATAGGTTATTTAAAGTATTTAAGACATTTAAAAGCATTTAATTTATTAATGCAGGTAATGTTTGTATGGTTATTATTGTATACGATCTCATTTTCTGAAACTACGCAATGTTTTTGTAAGAAAAAGTGTTTTTTTTAAAAGCAAGATGAATATGTTTTTAAATATAACAAAAAGTTGGCGCCAAAAAGGGTTTAAAATGAATCATCCAATTAGTTTGTTTGATTCTGATGAAGTCCACGATTCAGTGGATGAAAGCACTTAATCACTTACTGTTTGGTTTTACTTCCTACTGTGTGGTTTGGAGTGCTTTTTTACCTATTTGCTGTGTCGATTAATAAAGATGTGGTATTATTGCTTCACTGGAATTGAGGCTTGTTCTTCTTGGATTATTTACTTTTGCCTTGGTTTGTAGTGTTTACTTCCTATATCCAATTAGCAACATTGATGCAAGATGAAGGTAACCTAACGTGTCTGTTGAAATTATTCTTCAACAAAACTGAAGATAAATGCAAAGATGAAACTCAGCGTTTTCCGGTCATAAGCAAAGTTGAGAAACTGCCTGCAGCGATTTCCTATCCAGGTTCGTATATGTGCATTTCCAGAGATGGCACAGGGAAAAATTATGGCAATATGGGACAGAACTATTGCAATGTTACTGTGAATGGCAATGGGAATCCATTTCTGGAGAACCAAAGTCATAGTTTAGCAGACGTATGGTGGTTATGTGGAGACAACAAACTCAGATCAAGGCTTACGATTCCCTGGAAGGGAACTTGTGCACTTGTAAAGTTAATTCTGCCATTCTAAATTTTTCCAGTTCCAGCAAGCAATTTCGTAAGAGAACTCGAAATAAAGCCAAAGTGGTTGAGTAGGAGAAAAAGAGAGGCACCGAAGCAATCTTTTGATAATGCTGTCTACATCGATAGCATTGGCGTACCAAGAGGCGTACCTGATGAATACAAAGCAATAAACCAAATATCAGCTGGTTTTACATTCATCTTTATCTGGATTCAACCTAATAAGAATGTAGACTGGATCAACTACATTTACTATAACCAGCAGCGTTTTGTGAACTATACCAAAGATGCATTGAAAGGAATTGCTGAACAACTGGAGGCCACTTCACAGGTGGCATGGCAGAATCGAATTGCATTGGATATGCTCCTGGCCAAAGAAGGAAGAGTTTGCAAGATGTTTGGGACTTTCTGTTGTACATATATTCCAACCAACACTGCGCCTGATGGAAGTATCACTCGAGCTTTGAAAGGTTTGGAGATGTTATCCGAAGAATTAGCAGAGAACTCTGGGGTAAATAATCCCTTTACAGGTTTTCTACAAGCGTGGTTTGGAAAATGGAGTAATCTCATCATCAGTTTCCTGGTGTCCGTTGGAGTCGCTGTGGCTATCGTGGTGGTATGTGGTTGTTGTTGTATACCCTGTATCAGAGGTCTTCTACAAAGACTGGTTGATACTGCTGTTACGAAGACGATGTACCAGCAATTGCAACAGACTGGTGAAAGTGAATACATTGAAAAGTGACTCTTTGCAAATGTTTTTGAAGTTTAAAAATTTGTCTTGCCAATGAAGTAATGTATGCAAAGAAAAACTTAGTTTTTACCATATATTGCTGAAATAAAAGACAAATAAAAGTGTTTTCAGGGGGGAAATGTTAAGAGAAAAAGTTTTAAAAACATACTGTCATTTGTCCTTTTCCTGTTCTTGCAAAGTGAACATGTTATTTGTTGGGATATGCCTATCAAAAATGGGCCTCATCTGTGAACAAAATGCAGCATTGCTTATGAACCTGAATGATATCTGTTTTCTGCATTTCAGAATAAAGAGATTTGGTTATAGCTCAGTGAAGCCTGTGATAAGGACGCACGGCCGAGTAAGAGTTAATTTACTGGGGCAGGCTGTGTGTCCTGGAAAATTTGAGCTACCATTGTTGAATTTAACATTTTGTACTTCTTGAACATTCTGTACTAGCTGTGGGTTTGAGGTAATTTGTGATACACATGTTTTTCCTATATGTTTTTCATAGCCAACTGTCAACGGTCAGAAATGTAACAAAAAGTTGTTTTGCTTGTAGTATAAAAGTTGATGTCAGTAAACAAGTTGATCAGATCAGTCCAGACTGGACATCTTGGCCAACATGCTGTGTAATCTGGTTAGCTGCTAATAAAGGAAAATTCATTGCCTGAGGCAGATGCGACTCGTTTGAATTTTTTCTTCTGACAAATGTCCAATAATTTTACTGCTTTTTTTACACAACACAGCCACTCCAGTAAAAAACTCTTCCAAAACTCCATATATTTCCAGCCCACAATTTGTCAGAAATGTCATATCCTGTAACAGGACAACATCCACATCACAATGTCCTCACCATTCCAGTATCCCTATCCTTCTTACAGTATTAACAGTACTATTCACATTTACTGACAATACTCTAAAATTAATATTTTTCTTTCTTTTTAAATTTAAAGGAAATATTTTTACACTTTAAATGAATCCTGTCCTTTACCCATTTCATTTTTATCTTTCACATTTATAACGTTATATTTCCTTTATCTTTTACCCTTTAACCAGTAAATTTTTGCCATTATTTCTGAACATCTTCCGTCTATCTTCTTCATTGCTTACCTCAGAACATACTTCCACTTCTTTTTCTTTATCTGTTTCTTTCAACTTCACTTCTATAGCTTTATTATTTTTAACATCTTTGTTATTATTTTAACATCATTCTGACTCTTCTGATACACTACCCTCACTCTTACTTTTCTGTTCTTCATTTACTTGCATATTTAAATCTTTTCCTTTTTTACAATCCATCCCTAAATATCCAACTTGCTTACCTTTGTAATATTTAACTCACATTGTTTTCATCATGTCTCATTTCTCCACACACAAAAATATTTTATCACATTTATCAATAAATTCCCTTCTTTCCCACAAAAAAAATAAAACACATTTTGGGTTGACTTCAATTTTTTACAACACCTCTATTCCCCCCAACATTTATAATACTTGGAATGTGCACAATTTTTTCCTTTACCATTTTCGATATCACATTCCTCTTCCATCCCCCATTCCATAAACCTCTATTGTCATATGCTTTTACAAAGTTGCCTTTTCAGAGAGACTTTAATCGTATTTGGCAGGCTATCAAGAGAAATTGGTCGATTCTGAAAGCCAATGAGAATGTAAGAACAATTGTTGGAGAACAGCCCAACTTTTGTTTTAAGAATGCTCTTTCTCTGAAAAGGCAACTTTGTTATGGCCCCAGATCTGCAGTGGGGGGTGGATATGTCACAAATAGTTGGAACTTTTCCTTGTAGGATGTGCAATGCATGTAGTGCTATTTCCTCAGAAATATTTTTTTGTCATCCTGTGACTGGCAAGAGTTTTTTCCCCCAGAATATATGCTGACTGTAAGAGCACACATTTAGTGTACTTAGCTGTCTGTAATGTCTGAGCTCATTTTTATGTAGGTAAGACAAATCGCTCCTTGAAAAATTGTATCTTGGAGCATCTCCATGACATATATAATGTTAACATCAACAGTGCTCTAGCTAAACATGTTGCTACTTTCACTGCTCATTCTTTTAAATTTTTGGTTTTGCAACTGGTTAATAATGGCTTGAAGGGGGGATCTTAGATATAAAACTGAGCTTGCTGAAACTAAATGGATTGTTAAATTACAAGCAGATAGAGACTATGGTCTTAACTATATGGTACCTTTAAAACCAGTTTTAAAAGCTAGGAGATTGATGTACTGGTTTTAATTGTCTTTTAATTATTTTTGTTAACTGTTTTTTGAATATCTTATTTGACTTTTAGCCCTGATTCACTGCTTTTGTAACCTTTGAGAGTATTTGAGTCTGTGTATGTACTGAAGCAGGTCCAACTTGTCATGACACTTTCTCCACAGCTGTGCATCCGAGGCATCAATATATTTATGTAAGGGGGGGTGTAAAGAATGCATGAAGCTTGCCCATCCCCAACATCCCGCAACAAAAGCAACAAACATTGTTTCTGGTGTTTTGCAACCAATTTGTAATAATGTCAGTGAAACATTGAGATTTTGTACAGTGAAGTTTCTATGATTTAGTTTTGCCTATATACACAAGGTAAGGCAGGATCATACTGGGAACTGGTATACAGGATAAAGCAGGATCATACTGGGAACTGGTACACAGGGTAAAACAGGAGCATAAGGGAAATGGTACACAGGGTAAGGTAGGATCATAATAGAAACTGGTACACAGGATGAGGCAGCATCATACTGGGAACTGATACACAGGGTAAGGCAAGATCGTAAGGGGAAATGGTACACAAGGTAAGGCAAGGTCAGAAGAGGAAATGGTACACAAGTTAAGGCAAGATCATAAGGGGAAACGGTACACAAGGTAAGACAGGATCATACTGGGAACTGGTACACGAAGTAAGACCGGATCTTACTGGGAACTGGTACACAAGGTGAGACTGAATCTTACTGGGAAATGGCACACCAGGAGAGGCAGGATCATACTGGGAACTGGTACACAGGGTGGGGCAGGCTAATACTGGGAACTGGTACACAGGGAGAGAGAGAATCATACTGGGAACTGGTACACAGAGTGAAGCAAGATTATACTGGGAACTGATACACAGGGTGAGACAGGATCATACCTGGAAATGGTGCATAGGGTGAGGCAGGCTCATATTGAGAACTGGTACACAAGGTGAGGCAGGATCATACTGGGAACTGGTACACAAGGTGAGGCAGGATCTTACTGGGAACTGGTACACAGGGTGAATCAGAATTATACTGGGAACTGGAAGCATGTCAAAGAGCAGTAGGCATGGAGTACATGAGATAAAATAAAGGCACCATTAGTAAGCAGTGACTATGAATGGGGAGCTTTACTTAAGCAGTAATGCATGCAGCCTACTCACCAGATAACAAGTGTTACACATACCTCTCAACTGTACAGATTTTTGCATATTGTCCAGATTTTCCCCTCATATTTTTGTTCTGTTTCTCATAAATTGTGGTTTTCTGGCAAATCATTGGCAAATTATTGAGGGTTGAAGGCAGAAAATAATGACAGACATTTGAGTTTCAGACTTCATACCCTTCAGAAAATTCATGCTATTGCAAAACCTGTTATTCTATCAATTTTCTAAATTTGTAAGAGCAATATTTTAAAAAAGTGTCCCCATTTTTGGACCTTTGTCCTTCCATTATTTATGGCTTTGTCCAGATTTCTGCTCTAAGAGGTTGAGATGTATGGTGTTCCATCATCCAGCTGGTAGACTGTAAAATACTCAAAAAAGAGAAATAATGCTGCTTAGGCAACTGTGGCAGCCAACAAGCAGTGGGAAAGGAGAAAATTTTGGGATAGCATAAAGGTCTCACTTGAGATAGAGTTAATAAAAGCAGCAGTGGAGAAAGCAGGAAGAATCCTTTTGTTTTTTTTTCTGAATGGAAGGAGAAACCTTATTTTTCAGAACAAAGTGGTGTTGGTGACACTGACTTGAAAGACGTGTATGAGAAAGCAAGAAAGCAGAGTACATAGTAACTTGGGAGAAGGTGAATAGGTGGATTAAAATATCTAAAGCTGAGGTAGAAAGGAGTTAGCAGAGAAGGTAAATTATGAGATAAAAGATGCTTCTGCTAAGTAGCAAACATTACCAGTCTGGGTTTAGAAGGGGCTAAAGCATGGAAAATGGGGTAATAGGTCTTAGGTGGGTAGAGTAAAGACTATATCAGAACAAGGCAACAGGGCCAGATTGATAGACTGTTTAATTGATTGACTGATTGATTTATTGCCTTTTGTTTATCAGGATTGTCCATCTGGGTACTCAGGCCCATTTTCAGTGGAGGCCTGAGGAGAAAAGCACCATTAAAGTTATAAAACTTACAAATAATGTACTGAGAAAAAAGAATTTCAGTTTTTAACAGTAGAAATTGGGTTTAAGAATCATGTAATGGTAATTTGATTTCTATAGGAGAGTTATACTATAATAAACAGTTTGCATTTACAGAATATATAACAATATACAAATTTCATTTACATAGGAGTGATGAAAAGCAATAATAAAGATATAATTTGTTCTCATTTACAGGATATGATAGGAGAGCTGGAGAGTTAGGGGTTAGTGATAGTCCAGAGACCTGAGAGAGACAGAGAGAGAGGGAGACTCAGGGTGTGAACAAGAACACAACCAGGAGGAGTTGAGGTGCTGATTTACATTGGGTTTAAAGCTGGATGCACAGCTGTCCTGTTTTAGTGGGATAGGCAGGGAGTTACACTGTCTGGTGACATAGAATGAGTATAGTGGGTCTCATGATGTTACAGGCTTTGAGAGTTATTAGTAGGCTCTGACTACCTGAGCGAAGGCAATGTAGTCGGGAGTAGTGCTTGAAATTATCTTGTAGATATTAGTATGTGCGTGGTGTGTATATTATTTTGTGGGCAATTTGAAGATGAGCAAATGTCAGTCAAGTAGATAGT